>NW_015386799.1:126634-172841 GCF_001527695.2 Protobothrops mucrosquamatus
CAATTCCAGCAGCCGTTCCTTATATGCTTTACCCTCCAGTCCCCTAATCATCTTTGTTGCTCTTCTCTGTACTCTTTCTAGAGTCTCAACATCTTTTTTACATCGCGGTGACCAAAACTGGATGCAGTATTCCAAGTGTGGCCTTACCAAGGCATTGTAAAGTGGTATTAACACTTCACGTGATCTTGATTCTATCCCTTTGTTAATGCAGCCTAGCACTGTGTTGGCCTTTTTGGCAGCTGCAGCACACTGCTGCCTCATATTTAAGTGATTGTCCACTAGGACTCCGAGGTCCCTCTCACAGTTACTACTATTGAGCAAGGTGCCACCTATGCTATGATGAATGGACTTGATTACAATAGCAACAGGGGAACTATTCAGGAAGAGCTGAAGGGTCAGGCTGTGCACATATCTCTTGAAGAAAGTCTGTTCGTGTGGTTACTAACAGTCAGCATCAATTTGATGGCACATAATCTCTCACTCAGTCCTGGAAACCTTACTTTTAACTCAATATTTCAATTCTCAGTCTTTTTTTAATATATATTATTTTAATTACATTACATTACATTACATTACATTACATTACATTACATTACATTACATTACATTACATTACAAGGGATGCAAAAGGGACAGCTTCAGTGAGGCTAGGCATAAAAAAAAGTATGCATAACGTAACAACCCTGCTTAACAATTTTAAAATGTATACATTGGAAACCTATTGGAAACATCTTTAAGCCAGGAGTCTTCAAACTTGACCCTTTTATGACTTGTGGACTTCAACTCCCAGAATTCCTCAGCCAGCGTGCCTGGCTGAGGAATTCTGGGAGTTGAAGTCCACAAGTCATAAAAGGGCCAAGTTTGAAGACCCCTGGCTTAAGCATTAGTGTCTTCTAGGTTTGTCTGGCCTTGCAGCTCCTCTAAGGTGTTGTCATCAGATGCTATACACCTGCCTACATTTCCCTGATTTTCATTTTGCCCTTCAAATCTCTGCACAGGCCTAATATTAACTGGCTTTAGTGACACTGTATGCACTTTATAGATCTGCGTTGCACTTGCTGGGACTGCTATCTGATTTTTACCCTGACTGTTATGTATATATTAATGATGAGACAGATGTAATTTAGATATCAGTACTGGAAAAAACAAGGCAGGCATTCAGAGCAGCACCTCCCTCTAGCAATAACTTTGTCTGGCCCCAGTCTGAGGTGGTATTGATGGCAACAAGCCTCCTTTATTGTTCATTCACCAGGCATGATGAAACCAACAATTTATGCGGAGTTAGGGAAAGTGGAATTCAAACATTTTATTTCTGCGCAGAAGGGCTCCTTAGCTTACAGTAAACTTCAGCAAAAAAAAAAAAAAAGGAAATAGGAACACTAAATCACTAAATCAAGCTTTTTATACCTTTTTTTTACAAAGAAGGACAATCTCACTCATTGGTTATTTACCACTTCTTGGGTGTGCTGGTTGCACACGCACTCACATATTCTCCAGAATATTGTTAGCACGATCAGCATGATCTCTCAATTGCTCATTTATTGAGTTTTTAGTGTGCTAATGATGAACTTTTGTTCACCTTCAGACCCTGCCTGGATTTATGCCCATAGCTGTAAGCCAGAGGTGGCACCCGGAGCCCTCTCTGTGGGTATGTGTGCCGTCGCCCCAACCCTGCCTCCCCCCACACCCCCTCCTCACCAACAGCCCCCTTGGAGGAGAGTCGGCCCCCGGGTGCGGCCTGCACAAGCAGCGCAGCCAAGGACATAGCCAGGCAGCAGGGAGAAGACTCCACCCTCGCGCCCCATAGCGTGCAGATGCTGCTGCAGGGTGTGGGTGGTGGGCATGGCTGCCATGGCGCTGCAGGGCTGCCTGGGCGATCTACGGCGGGCCATGGAGGCGATGCGTGGCCCTGCAGATGGGTGGGGCAGAGGCGGGCAGGGGCGGAGCAGGCAGGACGGGAGGCGGAGCAGGGGCAGGGGGCGGTTTTTGGGCACTCAGTCTCTAAAAGGTTCGCCATCACTGTTGTAAGTTATATGTCACCTTACTCTTAATAACAGACCCCTTGCAACACTAAAAAATTCTTTTCAGACCACATCTTTCCATTAAACTAATGCTTCCTCTATATGCTCTCTGCCTTCGCTAGTTTCCAGCAAGCATCAAATATGATTCTTATAGTTTAGCTTCTGCTGGCAAGCTTCCATGTATCTCATCTAAGTTATTGCCTTACTGAATCTTTGCAGAAATCTTCTGTTTAAGCCAGCGCTGTTCAAGCTTGGCAACCTTAAGGCTTGCAGACATCAACTCCCAGAATTCCCCAGCCAGCCAGCTATTGTCCACCAGTCTTAAAGTTGCCAAAGTTGGATAGCCCAGTTTAAGCTTTTATGAAGCAACTTAAAGCATAGTTCATCCTGAGAGTCTTTGTAAGCTACTATTAAAATACCTGGCCTTCACTAACCAGGCCTTCACTGGACCAACGTTAAAGCACCAGGCCTTCAATACTAGATGAACCAGGAAGTCAATAGCATAACTGATAAGCTCTCCTACCTGCAAAGCTAGTTTAACTAGGGCTACTCTCTCACTTACATTGTTTCTAAGCCAACGTGAGTGTATGTATGCATGCTTGTATGTAATAATAATAATAATAATAATAATAATAATAATAATAATAATAATAATAATAATAATAATAATAATAATAATAATAATAATAATAAAGTTGGAAGGGACCTTGGAGGTCATCTAGTTCAACCCCCTGCTCAGGCAGGAAACCCTATACCATTTCGGACAAGTAGCTGTCCAGTCTCTTCTTAAAAACTTCCAGTGTTGGCGCATTCACCACTTCTGGAGGCAGGTTGTTCCACTGGTTAATTGTTCTCACTGTCAGGAAGTTTCTCCTTAGTTCTAGGTTGCTTCTCTCTTTGGTTAGTTTCCACCCGTTGCTTCTTGTCCTGCCTTCAGGTGCTTTGGAAAATAGCTTGACTCCCTCTTCTTTGTGGCAGCCCCTGAGATATTGGAACAGTGCTATCATGTCCCCCCTCGTCCTTCTCTTCGTTAAACTATATTGGAAAAATGGCCTAATTTAGCAGGTGAGATTACAGAGGTTAGTCAGTCTGAAATTCCCAACATTTGCAACAAACTTGTATGAGGAATGTGTCCAACCGCACCTGGCTGCACCTGGTTGCTGCTCAAAATATTAATCAAAGTACGGTAGTTGGGAAACCTCAAGAAAACTGAGGCATGTTGATAAAATGGCAGAGACGGTAGGTAGGTAGACCAGACTAGGAAATCAACTCCATAGGGATGTTTAAACTCCTTTTATTGAGATAGGCTATAATAACAAAATTTTGCAAGTCTGATGAGTTATATTTTCTCCGCCTTCTTATAATTATGGAGTTAGGGAAACACCTGCCTCAGGTGCTTCCTAAAGTTAGCTTGTTATTCTGGGCATAAAGAATGCTTTAGCCCCCTGTTCTTAATGTATTTCTGTCAAGGTCACCTATCTTACTCTTGACAATGGCAATCCTCTTCTATTTTACTGCCAAGAAAACCTCATGGTCAAATCCATGACATCACTAGGAGTCAGGGGAGACCTCACTGTCTTTCCGTATCAACAGAAGGAAAGATACTGCTCATACTCTTGGCAAGAGACCCAATAAAGCAGGAGAACGTAACATTTTCCAGTATGACAACTATGCTTGGCTTTGGGGTAATATGCCAGGGGACATTCTTTAAAAAGTAAAGAAGGCCAGGACAAAGTGGGAGGGCAGAGCAGAACAAAAGGAAATACTCTGCTTGTATTAAACAATTTTATTATTCTATCACATTAGTTACAATTTGGTTGTGACTTCTGGAGGGTGTTGAGGGAGGGAATTAAGATTTTTCAGTGGCCAGGGGGACTCAGATTGTGCAGATCAGTTACAGAGTACTAGATCAGGAGGGATCATTTTGGATTCAAAGTTTTAGCAGGCTATGGTGCTAAGTGACCTGGGGTCATTTGGGTCATAGATTTTAGCCTATTCTTCACAAGTCAATCTACAGGATAAAAGGGAATGGATAAATATTTACCTCTACCCAAGTATCCATTGTCTTCTTTCCTGGGCTCTGGTACTATGGATTACAACAATAACATGATATCTACAAACATCTTCCTTGATAAGTCTATGAACTGGATACAGATGAGAAACAACATGTCCCAGGAGATGATTAGGGGACTGGAGGCTAAAACATATAAGGAACGGTTGCTGGAATTGGGTATGTCTAGTTTAACGAAGAGAAGGACAAGGCAGGACAAGAAGCAATGGATGGAAACTAACCAAGGAGAGAAGCAACTTAGAACTAAGGAGAAACTTCCTGACAGTTAGAACAATTAACCAATGGAACAACCTGCCTCCAGAAGCAGTGAATGCTCCAACACTGGAAGTTTTTAAGAAGAGACTGGACAGCCATTTGTCTGAAATGGTGTAGGGTTCCTGCCTGAGCAGGGGGTTGGACTCGATGACCTCCAAGGTCCCTTCCAACTTCTTTTTTATTATTATTATTATTATTATTATTATTATTATTATTATTATTATTATTATTATTATTATTATTATTATTATTATTATTATTGAAACTTGGTTTGACCCCTCATTAGTTGATCTGGGAAACTCCTCAAGAGCAACCTTCAGCCACAAACTAGCAAAGGAGCTTTTCTTTAGTAAGCTAATTAAATATTTCTATAGCATACTCTTTCATAGAGGTCACACTGCATATAAATGACTGCAATGTAAGCTCAGAAATGATTCACTTGGCAGAAGGATATGAGAATTCCAGATGGATGAGTGGAGGAAATTGAACTGCTGAGATCATAGACCTTTGAATCAGTGAGTTTGAGAAACTCTTAGCAAGATTTCTGGAAGCAGCACCTAAGATGGTCAATGATAAGCTGGTTATTTAAACGAAGATACTGTATATACAACTATCATTTCTAAGTTATATTTTTCTATTCCTTGTTCTACTTTTTTCTTACATATCCCCCCCCCCAAATCTGCTAAGGAAGTAGACAGAAAAAAAACTGCACCATGCAGACACATCAATAAGGAAATGGGCCAAAAAACTCATGATGGTGACTATTGCCAATATCCCAACATGACACCCTTTTAAGTAATAACTCTATGAGTATTGTATCTAGAAGAATCTTGAAGAAAGAATTATATGAGATTTGTGATAAGTAGAGGAGAAAGCTAAATTTTATAATCTCATCTCTCCTAACTTCATACTACTATCAAAGAGGGCAATGCAGTAATATTAACTAGCGCTGATGATATTACCTAATTTGAGTAATGAAACATTTGCAAGAAAACAACCAAGCTCAGAGAGCACCAAGGACCCCTCATTTCAACCCTGAGCTACAAATATTCTCCTTTATTGGTACTACTATCCATTTTATAACATCAGTCAAGAATGATGCTCGAGTTTCTTCAACAATTGATAAGTTGATCTCATTATATCTTAAACTTAGATTATATTATCATGTTATCTAGCCATACCTATCAGTCTTTTAAACGTTGCTGTCTCATACAGTACATAGTTGAGAAAGCTCTATACTAAAACGGGGAAACTAAATTTTAGTGAGCATTAAAATCATGAAAAGCAAAATAGCAATGCTTTTTCTATGAGCTTTGCATTACGGAACTTAAAAGAACTTATTTTGCATGTTGCAATACATGATTGGGAACAATAGAGGGAGCATAACAAGCAATCAGAAATTTTTAAAAATATGTTAGAGCAACAAAAGAGCCATGGCATTTTAATTTCAAAGAAAATAGCAATAATTAATTACACAACTACTAGCTTCTTCATCCAAAAGTTATCAATCTCAGAAAGCCAGAAAGATTTCATTCAAAGCAACAGCAAAGAAATAAAAATAATCACATATAATAATATAATGCAGCTATCTGTGTGACTATTCATTTTTTTCCGTTCTCTCTTTTTATCATACAGTTAACGTCCTGTTGGCTGGGGAATTCTGGGAGTTGAAGTCCACATATCTCAAATTGACTAAGGTCTGATCTAGAGCATTATATGTTGTCAGAGAAATGAATCGGAAAGTTTCTGGGAGAAAAATGGGACATTCCCTGGAATATTAAAATATTTAGTGAGGAGTTTTCTACATCCTTAATAAAATATACTAGAGCTTTTGCTCCAAAATATGGGAATCCAGACTTTTACTTTTAGAACTCATTTAGCTGAGTAACATCTCAAATTCCTGTCATTATGGCCCCACTAAATACATGTTCTTATTCATGCATACGGAGACACCAAATAAAATTCACAGGTACTGTCTAAAGATGTTGAAAATAGAAGTGACTTCATTTATCATTACTGGAATGTTCCACCTAGTTCCAGGAATGGCATATGAGTCAAATGGTATAATTAATAAAATAGAAAATGTAGATCTCTTTTTCTTCCTAAGAAGAGTGCAAATGTGAAGCCTACTTTTTCCTTTTCAAAGAAATGCAAATCATAGGGTTATCATATTAGCCAGTTACATAAAATACAATGCATTTCACAGCATTATAATTATATGATGCCATCAGACTTTATGTAACGTGTCTGTTGGATAAAGAGGTGTCAGTCCCATTTCTCAAGAGCCCAAAGACAGACCAGCATTTGCATACAGTTCAAAATATCCATCAGCTTTGTTTTGGCAACCTAGAACCTAGCAGCCTTTAATATAAGGATAGGTATAAATATTTTTGATAAAGGGAAAAAAGCTTAAAAGAGACCATGTTACCCAAAACAAAAACTTTCATGGACTTAAGCCACATTTGCATGATCCAGCTCCTCAAAAAATACCTGACTGCTGAAAATTGTTTCGGATTTCAGGCTAAGTTTAATTAGTTGATGTTGACAATCAGCAGTGGTGGGATTAAAATATGTGAATAACTGGTTCTCTGTGTGGATGCCGCTTCTGGAAGTACATTCTGGGCCTGGGCAACAAAAAATTAGCTACCGGTTCTGCCGAAGTGGTGCGAACCAGCTGAATCCCACCACTGCCAATCAGAATGTTAAGATATTTAATTTAGTAGCTGGACCATTAAAGTGTACAATGGGCCAGACACACAATTGTCTAGAGAGTGCTGGCTCATGCATGAGGCAATCTACACTATGATTGCTTGCTATGGGTGTAAAGGGGGAGTTTCCCTTTTTCCACCTTTTTTCTTCTATATGCTCTGTTTGCTGTTAGATTTACCTCATGATGTTCCTGTGTTCCTGATTATCTTGTCTGCTGTAAATATAAATGTAAAATAGGTTTATTTATATAAAACTGTAAGTTTATGTCGGTGTCTCTGACCTCTTGTGGACACTTGCTGCGCAGAACTATCCTGGTTCTTGTTCGAACATGCAAATTATGTGTTTGGTTTTGAAAGTGTTTGGCTTATAATATCAGGAACTACCGCTATTAGATGAGGGCATAGCCATGCTTTTCTAACTAAATTGTAGATATAGGTTTGGCAGGGTTATTTGCAGGAGTTTTTTCAAAAGTCAAAATGGTAAGCGTATCACACAACAGAATGTTCCAACAAGAAAGAAAAAGGTTTAAAAATGGCAAATGTTATATGTGTTGCTTCAAGTCAATTTTTGACTCCTGGGATCTACCTAGTCTAGTCCCAATAGTTTTCTTGGCAAGCTTTTTTGGGAAGTGGTTTGCCATTTCCTCCATCCTAGGGCTAAAAGAGAGTGACTGGCCAACACTCAGCTAGCTTTGTGCCTAAGTGGTCTCCCAACGGAAGCCTTAACCACCTACCAAACTGGCTCTCCACGTCATAATAACTTTGAATTCAATGTCAATCCCTTTATAACAAAATCTTCACGTAAGTCAGGGGTCTTCAAACTTGGACCTTTTATGACTGAGCTAGCTGAGGAATTCTGGGAGTTGAAGTCCACAAGTCACAAAAGGACCAAGTTTGAAGACCCCTGCCCTAAGTTGTATACTATGTTCTAAAAAGCAACAAGTAAAAAGATCTGCTGTGAATTCTTGAGAAAAAGTATTTTTGGATTGTGTCAGTAGAAAATTATCTTCCTGTAATGTTTGAGGGTGATGTGCCACTCTCTGTTCACCAGGACACATCTGGCAAGGCAGTGCTATGTTAAATCCATAATCCCCCAAATGGTAGGACATAACCCAAATATATGTCTTGACTTGTCTTCCCCTCTTGACATTGTTTTGATCTGGCCAAATTGGTCCAGAAGAGATGAGGTGCCTATCATATTAAATGATGTAGCTTTATTACATTTCTTGCACAGGATAAACAAAATCACCCTCTAAGCCTTTGAAGTAAATAGTTCAGTATCAAATGTACGTTCATAAAGAATAAGTGTTAAACATTCCATGGTGTTTATAGGGCCATTGATTAGTAGGGCAATCAGAATCTTCCCCTTTAAGGTCAGCATGTTTAAACGTGCAAATTCAGAAGATGCCACGGAATGAAATTGAAAAATGGCTGCTCCATATTGAATCACATCCTGAGAGGTCCTGAATAGGAAAGAAAAATAATAAAGGCTGTAATGAGAGGTATAACTTTGCTTGTAAGGTAGGTATTATATTTCTGCCTCAGAAACAGAGCAAGACGAACAGATTGTCAGATGAATTTTCAAGGGATATATAAGCAACCAAACCTTCCCCTAAAGATGTGCATCCTTTGGAGCACACAAGAAAGAAACTTAGAAGCTTTTACTTGTGTATAACCACTATGCCATAGATTTATGTTGGTGTTTTTCCCCCTCCTCAAGTTGCGCCACATATGCAATTTGTCACAATTCACTAACCATTTTGGGGCTAGAATCAGTCAGCATCCACTGGTCATGTTAGTTTGGTGTTGACATACCTTTTCCTACTGCTGTCTGCTTTGACCAGTGAGATGGTCCAGGCCTTTCAGATCAAGGTCTCCCTCTTGTAACAGTGGAACTTATATACTGCTTCATAGTGCTTTACAGTACTGTCCAAGTGGTTTACAAAGTCAGCATATTGCCCCTAACAATCTGGATTCTCATTTTATCAACCTTGGAAGGAGGGAAGGCTGAGTCAACCTTGAGCTGGTGAGTATCAAACTCTTGGCACTGAGCTGAATTAGCCTGTAATACTGCATTCTAACTACTGCACTACTATGGCTCCTACGTACCAGCCAGTCTCTGAGTTGCTCCCCAGCTTAGAGACCAAATCTGCCTAAAGTGCCAAAGGCAGCAGGGATAAGAACAGTGCACTGAAACAGGAGAAAGAATGCCAGTTTTTTATGTACTATTTCCCAGTGCGATCCACACCATGCTTACTGGCTGTTGCTTGGGCTGATTATGGATGCAGCTTAACATTCTTGGAGGCTAGTACTTAATCAGCTTTTTAAAACTTTTCAGTATGGACCCATACCTAAGTGCATAGTAGACCTATCCTCCATTCCATGTTAGGGAGAGTGATTGGTGGATGTTTTCCCAATGGCTTGTGATATTCAGTAGGAGGGAAGAAAGAGAAGGCTAAGGGAATCCACAAATCACAGCCCTACATGTTGTAAAGAAGGACAGTATCTATGGTCAATATTGTTCCAGTGGCAGGTTTGGGATCTCTGATGAGAACAGTATATATTATGCCAATAGAGTTTTCTGCCAGATGAAGGACTAGTATTTTAACTGGGCTATGTGGATGAACCTTTAATGTTTCAAAATGTTGTGAGCAGCCCAAGGATATGTAATTTAGGATTATGAAGCCTTAAAATCCTAAATTCCTTCAAACTCCTCTGGTTGTCTTCCAGATGTTTCAGCATCCAAAATCCCAGGATTCCAATCAATATGGTGGTTATGCTAAAGCGGGGGTCTTCAAACTTGGCCCTTTTATGACTTGTGGACTTCAACTCCCAGAATTCCTCAGCCAGTGTGCCTGGCTGAGGAATTCTGGGAGTTGAAGTCCACAAGTCATAAGAGGGCCAAGTTTGAAGACCCCTGCACTAAAGAGAAGTGCTGGGTGGGAAAAAGCTAACTGAAACAATCTGAGCTTTGAAAATACTCTTAGAAAGTAATGTGATAGTAAGATTAGGTGTCATATATAATTTGAGCAAACTGGAAGGAGGAGGAGGAGGAGGAGGAGAGAAACCCTATTACTGTACAGTATTAACTACTTTTCAAATAAAACCACCTGATTTGACATGACTCTGCATTAACCTATACCAAACTCAATTTGTATTTTCTCATGAATGAGTTCTGCAAGAATGCTGAAGCATTGAAGGAAAATATTCCAGGATTGGGGGGGGGGGGGGGAAGAGAGAGAGAAAATGTTCAAATCCCCCACCACTACAGCAGTGAAATCCCTTTGCTCGATATTACCCTGTCCAATGAAGAGAAATGTTCCACAGGCACATGGTTTGTACGTCTCAAAATAACTTGGGACCTGCAAAGTGACAAATGCTATTGCTTCAGTCGTGACAGGTTGTCCAGCTTCTTACGGCTATCTTCCCTCAAAACATAAAGTTAATTTTTATTTTTTGACCGATGAACTCCAAGTTATTTCAGTGCCAAAGAACCTGAAGAAGCACCATCACTTTGGTTACTTTAATCTCTTACTTAGGAATCATTGTCACTGTGCCAGAGTGCCAGGGTTGGATTTCAACATCTGGAGGAATTAGAAAAGGTAACCTATTTAATTTTCAAAAGTGGACGGTGTTTTGATGAAATGGCGCATGTGCCCAGAGGGTTGGTGGGATCCATAATATGTCAGATTGCTAATAATTGTAGATATATTACCCAGAGTCAAACCAGATTAAAATAGAAACAGAAGAATCTTCAGAATATGAAAAACGTGTTTCTTCGTATGTGTTGAAAGGAGTTGTTCCAAATTCTCCCCCCTCAAATTCCCATGTATGCATGTTTAGTTATTTTGAGCAGAATGCTGATTTATTGAAATGGCACAGATGTTAAATCTATTTCTCTGTCCATGATTTTTAACATAGTTGAAATTATTTTCCTCATCCCTAATTATGGACCCTCACAGACCATTTATCTTAATTCCACTAAATTCTAATTAATATGACTTCTTGTTTAAAATCTAATGTGTGCGAGTTTACATGAGAGCGAAATAGGGAGAGAGAGAGAGAGAGAGAGAGAGAGAGAGAGAGAGAGAGAGAGAGAGAGAGAGAGAGAGAGAGAGAGAGAGAGAGAGAGAGAGAGAATGTGTCATGTAAAATGATACGGCTGGCTATATTTAGTGTTTGGAGATCTGCTCTGTGGATTAATGTACACAACAGCTGCAGGAATAGTCTTGCTTGAAGAACATTGCTCTCTCAACCCTCACCCTCTCTCTTTCTCTCTCCGGAAAAAAAATTGTTTTTGACTGTCAGTGGCAAATGTCTGGCATGCAATTTTAAACAGGGAGCTGAACAGCATCATGAATTGAGAGAAGATCATTTAGGAACTTTATTAGATTAGGTTTCCAGATCTCTTACTGGACACTTAACATAAAAATTCTTTTATGTTAAGCTCTTATTTTTACATAAAAATTAGTGAAAAAATTAAAATCCTAGATTTGTAAAGCTGAGGAAATAAACAGTGTACTGTAGACTATGTAAAAGCCTTATACAAACTGAAGTAAAACTAGAGTATAGACCAAGAATGTCCAACTTAAAAACCTGTAGACTTCAACTTTCAGAGTTCCCCAGCCAGTTATGGTGTAGACTATGAATGTAACTCTCAACAAAAATGTTCATATCTGAAAAGTTCTAAACTGTGATTGCTAAATTGTTGAAGATGTATTTCTGAAACCATATTCTGACATGTCTTCATGCAAGAAGCACTGTACTTCAAGTAATTATTCAACATATCAAAGTGGTTAATGGTTCAATACTTCAGTAATCCAAAAATTAGTAGAAACAGAAGTCACCTTTTGCTTCAGTTTGGAGAACAACTGAAATTCTAGAAATCGTCTATTCCCAAATAATTATACTAAATCAGTAATACTTCTTTTAAAATTATTGTAAAGAACCTCGAAAAGGAATTTTCTATGCTCAGAATATATTCAAAACTGCAGCTGGGCTATCAAGGAAAGTCCAATATTTATTTCAATTACTCTAGCATTTTTGATATCTTCTCATTTTTAGCCAAGTCTTCTTTTTGATTTAAGAATGTCTTTATCAATACATAGACAGGAAGGCCACCAGACTTCCACTATATTAAATGTTGCTTGATATTGCTAGATTCTCTTTTCCACTACACAGATATTGGTGTAAATTGTGCCATTACATCTGTTCCACCATTAATCCTACCTGGTACGTGCTCCTGCCGGTACGTGCATGGTTACAACAGAACAGCATGTAGCACACAATTTAATAATGCAAAATATGAGACAGAAACTGCCCAGCACTGGATGTAGTAGATCCAACTGTGCAGAATTTCCTAAAGCTTCTAAGAAATGCAGCTGCAATGGAATGCCCCATGGCCTACATCTGAGGTCAGTGAGAAACTGATTTCAAACCCAAGAGTTGCAAGTTTTTTAGAATTGGTGGCGTTATTTGATCTGGATAATTTGGCTTTAGTTCCGTACCTGACTTCCAGGACAGATCTTTATAGGAGTATCCATAGGATATGGTTAGAAATGGTCGATGGCAGCATTGCACACTTTAAAAACAGGCAGAATTTTAATTGCACCATTGCAGCCTCCATCTTGAGTTTATTTTTTACTAAATCCGGTAGACATTCTTGTATATTTCGCAGCTCACTAACTCATTTTCTTTAATTTCTTGCAAATTAAAACATTTGCCTATCTATCACAACAAAGCCACTTTTTCCACACTTGTGATTTTAATATATGTCAGTGTCTTCTTATTCTAATGGCAAACCCAGACCCCCAATTTACTTGTTTTAAATGACAAGGCCAGCTTTACATATATTTCAATATACAGATCCATATCGTATCGTAGTCATTGATAGTAGGAATAATCAGTGCCCAATCTCCAAATAGAAACCAGTGAAGTCTGAAACTTAGCACTTTTACATGCATGCCAGCTGGAGAAAAGAGTAACACTCACCATGTGCAGAATGCTATTCTGTTATGTTCCTACGGTTAGCCATTATGGCTTTGGAGAATTGGACGCAGAACTTCATTCTTTTTCTCTTATTCTGCCTTCCAAAATGTAGGGCACATCCTCCCGTCCTTCCCCCCATGTTGTCCTCATCTCTTTCCTATGACAGAGTAAAGCATCTTAAAAACACCTTTAGTTGTTTCAGTTGTGATATTTTCTATCTCCTGATACAATTTCTGCCATAGCATCCTTTACTAATGGTGTAGTTGCTGAACTGGTCAGAGATGGAATCCATCCGGTTTGGCTTTAGGATAAAGAGGGTCCACTTGCTCAATAAGCATTTTGGCTTCAGCTGAAGGAGAGACAAGACACCTGCGTTCATTTGTCCACATAATGCAAGATCAGTCTAATCCAGACTGTTTCTCAAGCTTTACACAGGTTCAGGGTGCTTTTTTGAAGAAGCGCTGGACTTTTGTTTTAAAAACGTGACCAATCTTCTCTTGAGAATGTGCTAGTCCCAGGCTATGCAGAAGGTCAATTTAAAGTAGGAGAGGCAACTTCTGTCAGTTATGTCAGCCAATGAGTATATTAGATGCTTTCTAATGCTTCTGCCCACAAGGAGTTTTATGTAGCTACAGTTTTATTCCTTTGTTGGGGCAAGCAGCATTTTGCCCGTTCCAAGAACTACTTCCAGATGCCATCAGCCGCAGCCATTCACTGCCAGCTCCCTTGTAGCACTAGCTGAGGATGGACTTGCTCATTGTCAGTCATTCTCTCTCTTTTCGCCCCGTTCCTCTTCTGCTCCTCTCATTCCAGTGGGCACATCACAGGTTTAGAGCAGGGTGCAGAGTGAAATAGAATGGAGCCCTATGCCAGGGCTTTTCAACCTTTTCACCCATTCTACCACTTTTAGGATATGGCAACATCCGAGTACCACCAGTCGCCTAGCAAGGTGTCAAAAACTTGACCCCCCCCAAAAAAGGAAAAAAGTGATAAAGTACAGGTAGTCCTCGACTTACAACAGTTTGCTTAGTGACTGTTCGAAGTTACAATGGCACTGAAAAAAGTGCCCCCCAAGCCACAGCCGAGCAAGACACCTGCCTGCCCGCCTGGCAGTGCTCTTCCTCCTGTCCGAGGTTTTCATTGTTGTGAGCATTTCTGTTGAGGATTGGCAGTGGGGGTGGGGTGGGGGATGTTTGGTTTTTATTTCCCCCCCCTGTCTGCTGGGTGGTTGTAGCAGGTTTTGGTCACTTCACATGACCCTGGGACACTGTGACCGTCATAAATATGAATCAGTTGCCAAGCATCTGAATGTAAATCACAAGACCCTGAAGAAGCTGCAACATTCCAGCTGATCAGCGCTTCTTCTGGGCTCAGCAGAAGTGCCAGGATCAGTGCTGCTTTCCAGCTGATCGGCGCTTCTTCAGGGCTCAGCAGAAGCACCAGGATCAGTGCCGAGCTCCAGCTGGAGCCTGGTGCTGATCCTGGCGCTTCCACTGAGCCCTGACAGCCCTAAAGAAGCACCGATCAGCTGGAAAGCGGCACTGATCGTGGCGCTTCTGCTGAGCCCTGACAGCCCTGCAGCTCCAGCCATCTCTCGCTCAGGCTTGTGCGGTGCTGCCACCGGTTCAGCTCATTCCCCTCCCCCGCTACCACTTTTCTAGGATGGTCGCGTACCACCTGCCAGGTGCCAATGTACCACAGGTGGTACCTGTACCACTGGTTGAAAAGCCCTGCCCTATGCCACACTTCCTCCTGCTTTCCTCTTCATCCTTCTGTGCCCCTGAACTTTCAGCTCACCTTTTTGTCAACCCCAAGTTTTCCAGGATTTAGAAATAGCACAACTAACCAACCGCAGGCAGGAAGCACGCCTGTGACCTGTTAGTTGGACAAGTTGACAGGTGTCCAAACCCACCATTCTAAGGACCCCTCTGCACTCACCCATCCCTGCCCCACCCCACATTAGAATCATGGGTGTTTTCTAGACAGCAGGTGAGGATGGTAGGAGATAAAATGAAACTTAAGACTCCGCTGACTTCCATTAATATGCTTCATCTTAAAACTGAAAGGATGGCACCACTTACCAGCCTCACTGTTGGGGCAGAATAGGTCTTGGCCACCAGGATACAAAATGTTATGCTAACATTTATTTTATTTATTAAATTTACACACTGCTCATATCACTATCGAGAGAGACTCTGGTCAACAAACTTTTCTGCTGGACCAGAACTGGCAAATTGTGCTTCAACATGTCTGTCTGTGCTTATTCACCTCTGATCCTGTCCCAGTTGAGAACTTTCCTATTGTCTTAACTATAGCTCACAGCAGGGTATACATTAACTGTGAATTATCATATAACGAATCATTGAGGGACATTGGCATCTCATACGTAAATTATTTGCAGCTATTTTTAAAGAGAGGAATCATAATGTCCATTGTGCAGGCTGAAAAATACATGTGCCTTCTCATACTTACCTTTTTATTGTTGCTGTCGCAGTATCTTATTGTAACACCAGTAAGTTTTGTAACTTTCTTTTTAGAGATAGACACATTTCCAAATCTGTATAACAAATGGGTACTTTTTAAAATAAGAGCAATATAAGAGACCTTTTATAATTACATCCGTATTCTGAAAAATATTGAAACCTTATTTTGTCCTTAATCTAAGAGGGAAAATATCTGATAGCTTTAGAGCATCATCTAACAAACAATGCTTTTGAAATTGTTGAAAGATGTAATTAGTATATTTTACTCAGTTGATCCATATAAATAATAATGAAAGCACGTAGATAGAAAGGATTTAGACAAAAATTAAAGTGTTAGTATGCAATACTTTGATAGGGTGTGTTGAAAATACAAGTAAAATTGCAATTTTGTACTAATAACATTACTTCCCCTGTTTCATAAAAGGGAATATTAAGCCTGTCCTTAATACTAGGTCAGTGATTTTTTTAAATCACAGTATTGTTTAGAAATAAATAGGAAGTTGGTCAGAATTAAGAATAAAACATATCAAGCCAATGCAAACTATTTAGTGATTATATCTAAGAAAGAGGTTGACACCACATATCTAGGCAACTAAACTGGATTCCATGTCAAATTATTCTCAACATTCCAAAATCCATATTATAATAGCTTTACAAGTAGACCAGCACCTCTGTCACTAAGCAACACAATTGTCAAGTGAGATTTCACGTGGCTATGACAGACATACTACCTATCTTCTACTGCAGTCATTAAGCAGGATACCACATGACCACAACTTATGACTTTACTACTGGCTTCTGTATTGAATTTGCTTGTTGGAAGCTGGGTGTGAAACTTGCAAATGGTGGTCATGGGATTGTAAGATGTTTCAATCATTGTAAAAGCCTGTCAGTTGCAAAACACCTGAATGGTCACTAAACAGGGCAATAGTTAAGCAAGGACTACTTGTATTAGATCAACTACAGAATCTGCAGTTACATATAGTCCATTAATCAATAATGTGTGATCTAAAACTGTTACTGTGAAGATAAATTTTGCATTATCCTCCATTTTTCAAAATTGTGGTTCCATTTGTAAACAAAAAGAACAACTGTCGGGGAAAAGAAGAGGAAAAGAAACTAGGTTACTATATGTTTACATTAACAAGGTAGAAATACTTTGAGATAATGTTCAAAGTTAAATAAATTTGAAAATCATATGGCTTTATTTAAGAGCTGGAGATGTACCCTCAAACAGTAGGACCCGATTTTAAGGCAATACATGCCAAACATGCTTCATTTTGTATTCTCAAAAACAAGTACACAGGACAGGTAGCCATATCTAGAAATTCAAAATATGGCTACCTAGGTTTTTCCACCTATCCAGCTTTAAGCAGAGATTTGAATGGAGAAATTACCTGTTATAATTTCTGTTATTTTTGTCAAAAAATAACAAAAGATCAGGTCCATATATGAAGGTACAATTAAATTGATTCATTGCTACTCATGTCTATGCACAGGAATCATCTCAACTAATGATTACAACTTGCTAAGAGTTAAATAAGGATCCACAGAATTCAAGAGGGGTGGGACTTAGTCTACTTGTGTCTAGGTAGAGATTCTACGTTGATCCCTCCTTTAACTCCTCCACCAAGGTTCTGTCACTCCTTCCCCTACAATTTTAGGATATTCTTTAACCAGCGTTTAATAAACTGGAATTATAACTCCCAAAATTCCTAGCTAAAATGGGCAGCATATCTTGAAGACCTCATGCTGGGAAAGATGAATAAGCATTTAATAAAAACAAAGCATTTGTAATCTTTAAAGTTCAGTTTGGGCTTTTTTTCCCCTTTTTGTTATAGTAAGACTGTGCTGGTTAATGACTGCAATAATTTATATTAGAAATTATTTAAACATTTTTAAAAGGATTATATAAAATTTACTTATTTATTCAATTATTTATGTAACCTGTCCCTCTGTGAAGACTCTGGCAAGTGCAAAACAAAGCAATTATATTAAAGGCAACATAGTAAAACTGATCTATTCACCCAAACTGAGCACCCATAATAATTAAGTAGTCTTAAAAGCACAGTTGAATACAGTTATTTGTAGAATACTAGAATGGAAGGTTCTGGAAAACCTTCAGGGGAAATCCACCCTATGCACTTCTCATACACTTATGGAACACACTTGAGGTTGTGCAACACAGTTTAGATTAAGGGTGCGAAACCCGCAACATCACGTGATGTGTCACGACATATCACAACTTTTTTGCCATTGCCGGCAATGGGGTGGGCGCGGTTTCGCTCTGATACATCCGGCCCGTGGGCCGACAGTTTGATACCCCTGCTTTAGATGTTTGTGCTTGAACAACAGATTCAGTCATGGCAATTTATTGGAATGTTGTGTAATCTACTGAAAGCTAAGAATATTTGATTGATGGGAGAGAGTTAAGGAGAGCTCTTTCTTTTATAGTAAAAAATTGAATGGCTTAACTTGCATGTTTGTTCCTCGTCCTTTATTTTTTAAAAAATGTAATTGGTTAAGAATTGCATAAAATATTAGCATTCAATTATTAATTGTTCTAGGCAGAGCTTGGGGTATACTCTGAAAATCAACCGGATGCTGTATCTTGAAACATCCGAGTGCAAGTAGAATGTTGACTAAAGAGTCAACAAAATGTTGACTAAAATCAAATGTATACCGTTAGAAAAGGATTAATGCCTGGACTATAATTCTGGGTAAAGAGATTTAGGGGTTCTAATTGGTCACAAATGAGCCAGAAATGTTTTGGTATCAGTGAGAGACTTGGTTTGGAATGATTAGCAAATACATCACAAGTACAAGGTGATACCAGCTAATAATCCCGTACTTTGAAAGGACAGTGTTGCTCATTCCACTGCTAACTTGAGCCAGAGAATTTATATGGAAGCCCATCTCACTAAAATCCTTTAAATAAAAGCATGGCTTCAAAGAAAACCCTGTAACCTTTCCACCTAGCATCCTCCACATGGCTTTGATTGTGGACTCATTATTCCACTATGAGAGATTTATAGCCCATCTACAACTGAAGATCATTGGCTTGGCAAAGGCAGGCAGAAGAATATTCCCCAGCAATTCTCAGTAAATTCTTCCACTCTTGTGAGGTATTGGCAAATTTGTGAGAGCACAGTCCCTGTGCCTACCTTGCTGGGCTTCCAGCTGTTATGGCTGGCCTAGAACTACAGTAAAAGAAAACATAGCATAGGCCAAAATTTATTCTGAGATATTGGCTTGTCTCTCCTACCTAAAAATACTTCCAATTAAAAAAACTTTTATTTAGTCACTTAGTTATTAAAATGTATTCAGCCCATCTCCCCTACAAGGTGACTCTTTAAATTATAAACCTATCATTGCAAATTTTAACAGATTCTCAATGAGTGTAAGTCAGTTAAGAAGATAACATCCTTGTGGTATCATCCCAACAAATGGATTAGCTGGTTCTTGTGGATTTTCTAGTTCAAATTTCTCCTCATAGTTTGGCATAGTTGCCATATAGATACTTCTATGAAACCCACAAGTGAACATAATTAAAATAGCTTTCTACTTGTGGGCAATCTCAGACTCCTCCTTTTGTCTAGAAATGATTGATTATGCACCATCAAGTTATTTTCAACTCCAAGCTACCACTTTGATAGATTTCCTCCATGACAGTCTTTCTTTGACCTTGTCTTCCAGGTCTTCCAATGGAGCATTCGTTGCCACTGTAACTGGGTCCATCCACCTTGTTGCGGGTCTTTATTTCTTTCCTTTTCTTTTTCCTAGCATTAGAGTCTTTTCCAGAGAGCTGGGTCTTCACATAAGAGTTAGTATTAGGAATCTTCCTAAGACTGCACCTTTGTTACCCTGCACTGATTCTGGTGTTTCAATATAGCCTCCATGCCACAACCAAGAAAGAGATCAAATATGTTACATTTTATTGTCTGATTGCTAACCAATTTTTTTAAATTAAAGACACAACCAAATATTACTTTCAGCATCATTTGATAATAGCAAAGAAATATCTGATAATGTGTTAAATGATGTCCCTGAATGGTCCCTATGAAACTCTTAGATTCAGTTAGATTAATCAAAATGCAGACACTTCTTTTAACATACACAAAAATAATGTATAATTTTCTATTAAAGGAATGTATAACATGAAACCACTCCAGACTCTGGATATGCTCTGGATATGTAGTGAAACGAATAGCTAAAACATCATCCTATATAGCAGAAGTCTTCAAACCTGGCTCTTTTATGACTTGTGGACTTCAACTCCCAGAATTCCTCAGCCAGGAGTTGAAGTCCACAAGTCATAAAAGGGCCTGGTTTGAAGACCCCTGCTATAGAGGATCATAAAAAGTCAAGCTGACACAACTACCTAATCAAAGCCCTGCCCACATGAAATGCCACTTTGAGTTTTTTGACCATCTCCAGCGATCAATCCTGCTGTATTCATTCTTAACTTTCACTGCACTGTGTGTTTAAATGCTGGTGAAAGATTCATTTCCAATCCCAAGGGCTAGCACAGGTAATAATATGTCTTAGAAACTCCAAATTGAGAGAAATACAAAGAATCCTTGGTAGAGAATTACAAACAGAATAAAATAAACTCTCATCAAAGGTGCAATTGGACTATAGTAACGCATACTTCAAAGCATGGTGTCTAGATCAACTTACAAACAATAAATGTTGACAGTCACCTTCTTTTGTAAAATTGTATAAAATTCCATAGACAGAAAGACTCTGTTCTTGTAATGTTGCAACTAGTCCTCAACTTACAATCATTTGTTTAGCAACTGTTCAAAGCTATGGAAGCACTGAAAAATGTGACCAACAGCCAGTCCTCACTCTTAAAACCATCGTAGCATCCCCATGGTCACGTGATCAAAATGTGGTCACTTGGCAACCAGCACATATTTACAGTGGTTGCAGCATCCCAGGGTCATGTGATCATTTGGAACTTTGCCAGTCAACAAAGTCATTGGTGGAAGCCAGATTTGCTTAACCACTATATGATTCACTTAACACAGGGGTCTTCAGACTTGGCCCTTTTATGACTTGTGGCTGAGGACGCCCGGCTGAGGAATTCTGGGAGTTGAAGTCCACAAGTCATAAAAGGGCCAAGTTTGAAGACCCTGACTTAACAGCTGCAGTGATTTGCTTAACTCTGGCAAATAAGGTTGTAAAATTGGGCACAAATCACTTAACAATCACCTTGCTTAGCAAATGAAATTCTGGTCACAATTGTGTTTGTAAGTCAAGATTACCTGTAGTAACATTGAAAAGTGAACTCACGTTCTGCAGCACCGTAACCTCTATCAAAATATATTGTATGTAAAGAGCTATTAAAGCCTCTTCTAACCTCACTTTCATTTTTAGTTCAATTTTTATTAGCACATAAAGACCACAAGGTGACTCTTGCCATTGCAAATGTTGTTTTTGCAGCTTGAATATTGCTGATAGCAAAATACGGCAAGCATGGCTGCACATTTTTTTTATCCTGTATGCCTGATTTTATAACTCTGTTATGTAGGTTTTATTTAATAAGTCTTGTTTAGCCTGGATCACTGATCTGTAATCAATTGCTTGATTTGGTTTGAACTCTAATCATTAAAATAGAGCACATCTTCACCTCTATTAGGTGAATCCTAACTTTTATTGTTTGCTCTTTTAACAAATATTAGGTCAGCTGTGCTTGGTGTCATTTGTGAAAATTTTGCCCATTGTACTTGTGACCTTTTTTCCCACTTTCCTAGCTTAGCAGATGTGGCACCTAGCCAATGACCTGGGCTAGGTTTGCAAGCTAAGAAAGCAGAGACAAGTTACAGGGAGTTGCAGGATTGGAACATAGACTGAGAAATTGAAAAACGTGCCCCTGAAAAAGAGGCCATCACCATGCATGATGGCGTCCATGCCTTCATTTCAAGCTTCACCTGAGGGAATCTCCTTGTCTTCTTGTATCCCATGTAGCCAAACCGTTTCTAGCTTTCCATAGAAATAACTGGCCTCATCACCTCAGGCCAAAGATGTCTAGTAAATAAGGACAAGTTCTGATAATGATGGACATGATTTTGCTTGAAGAAATGGCAGAATGCTTTAGGAAAATTTCCAGACTTCGGCTGAAAATTGGCAGTGATACCTTAATGGTGGTCTTTTGAGAAACATCAAGGAGTAGCAGCAGGAAAAGGGTCAAAAAAGGCAAGATATGGTTACCATTGTGTGACCAAAGCCCTGTCCTTTTTTTACATGTGTTTCCAAACATGTATGGCCACTATTTTGCCTTTTTTTTCACCCCCTCCCCACAGATACCCTTGAAAGTATCGTAGTCTCTGTTCTGTGTACATTAGGACCTTTGGGCACGTATTTGGCCATGCTACATCAATTTCACCAAAGAATATGTTTGTGAAAAATAAACTTTTCTAAAAATGCAGAAAATTAACTATTTAAGACAAATAGTTATAAATAATAGTTACATCTCCAGTTGCAAATTATGGCAAAAATTCCAGTCACGCCTGATCCCAACACTGTCTTAAACAGAGGTATATCTGTTTGCTTGCCCCACATCAGTAACTAATTTAACTGACTTCTGTGACTAAGTTAAGCAGTGTCCTTAAATGTCAATGCTAAGTGTAGAGTCATTCACTGTTCACCCTAAGATTAGATACGATGAAGAGGTCACCAGGAACAGCCTGTGTTGATGAGTAGGAGTGAACTGAGCTGTGTGTGCTTTACAGTCTCTCCAGGATCCATTAAGTAGCATAAGATATTATCTCATCTCAGTTCTGGAAATAAGACTTGGTGCTAAAATGGTGTGTTGCTCCCCTAGAGAGCAAAATACCTTCATCCAATCGTGCAGATCCACTGGACCATATTTATTCAAAATCAGGCCTTCCTAACATTTTCTACATCAACTTCTATATTAAATATATACAACTTTGAGATACGGTGAGAGCCAAAAATATACTGAAAAATGAACTACTCACATAGGAATCATTGGAAGAGATGGTAGGGCAAATAAAGAACATTCTAATGTTCAGGGATTTCAGATCTTCTTATAAAAACAGGGATGATCAATCAATCAATTCCTGGATAATTTTGCTAGAATTTCTCATTCCCATCAAGCTGTTATCAAGGCGTGGCAAAATACTGAATTCCAGCTACATTTTTTTTATTATGAGCATCTGTTTATATAAAGATATTTGTGTGCCATATATGCATTCAAGTATGAACACTTGCTGCTAGCAATGGTCATATGGTTAGTGCAGAATCTTAATTTGGGAGGGCATAATAGTATCATTATACATATAGTAAATCAAGCCCAGCTCTCAGATTAAAAGAATCTCAGATGTAGGGCAAATAAATGCCTCTTTCTGAGGTATAGCAACTCCAAGCAGACAATACCGGACTAGATGGATGAAGGATGAATCTGGATAAGGTAAATGAATGAGTAAATGGGACAAATTCTAATAGAGAATGGTTAAGAATACCACTTTGTGCAGCAAAATTTACTTTAAGTCTTTAAAGAGAGTACTTCTGAATAATAGAGATACTAGCAATATCAAATCATAATTAAATCTGGAGCAAAAGAGGAAATATATATCTGTTGAGCAATTCCAGTAGAACAGTTTTCCTCAGCCTGATATCTTCAGATTGTTGGATATAACTTAATTATCCCTGGGGTGTGTGTGTGTACACATCTGGAAAGTTCTAGATTGGGGAAGTCAACAGTAAAAACACCTCCGTCCGTTTCTTTAATTCAGTATTAGAAAAATATGTATTTTATGAGGTTATGGTCCTATTTGTACTCTTTGTTAACAGCATGCAAGACAATACTTCTGAATCTTCAACTTCAATAACTCAACTTCTGAGAGAGAGCTATTTAGCTGAAAACAGCCATCAAGGTAATAGTGAAAGGAGTAAATCAGACTCTTCTCTGCATTCTGGATGTACCTCCAGGGCTTCTGATGAGGCAACTGGCCAGGATGAACTTCCAGATCTTTCTGCCTTTTTGAGCCAAGAAGAGCTAGATGAGAGTGTGAACTTGGCCAGGCAAGCTATCAATCAAGAGCCACCTGAGAACAGCCAAGAAGAAGAACAGCAGATCCACGTGTTTTTACCCTCCGAGTTGAAAAACTCTGAAAATATTATTTCAAACAAGCAGCAGTGCCAAACTACAGCTTCACCAACATCAGGCAATCATCCAAAGAAACAGCCATTCGGGTCAGAGACAGAATCAAAGAAAGAGTTGCTCAACAAGGCTGCCGATTTTATTGAGGAGCTTTCTTCTCTTTTCAAAGCACACAACTCAAAAAGGATCCGGCCCAGGACGTGCAAAAACTACAGGAGCAAACTTGAGTCTAAGCACAAGGCCAACCAAGATTTTAGTTCTGATTTCACCAGTGTATCTGAAAACAGGGAAAGGCCTTGTGTTCCAATATCTCAAGAATCAGATCAAATTCAGCCTTCGCTGGAAAACCCACCTTATCCTCAACAGACAGATGTGGAAGCGGTCCATACATTAGAAAATCCAGAATTAACCACAGAGACATCAGCTGCACCTTTTTATTCTGAGGAGCCAATAGGTCAACCACCCCATTTTACTCAAAAACTGAAAAGCAGGGAGGTCTCTGAGGGAACCAAAGTGCAGTTGGACTGCGTTGTAGTAGGAATACCAACACCTGAAATCAGGTAAACATGTTCCTATTTTATTTATGTACTGAAAATAAGTCTTCATGGAGTGGATGACTGTAGTTAAGTACCCTCAACATTTGGTCAGTTCTTTACCAGGACCCCACCATTTCTCATAAGCAATTCTGTTTCAAAATTTACTCCTCTGGGGATTATTAGAAAGGAAGAGTTACTTAGGAACTACATCTCCACTAGTGCTGTCTCCACATTTTGCAAACTTTCAGCAAAACACTTTCATGCACCTTTGTTTTTAAGGAGATGGTGGGCAGATCCCAGACTCACGTGACTTATATTTCCCCAACATTCTGAGATCATTCTGTGAAAATTCAGTGGCAAAATGGCTCTTTTTCAGCCTTGTTGTGTTCTTTTTCAACAAAAACAGTGGAAAGGAGAGTAGAAGGCAAATATTAAGCCCTCTAGGTCCCCTGAATCTGAAATTATACAGCACAAATTCACCCATTTTGCATCCAAATTTTCTTGGCATATGTAACCCTCTTTGAAATCATTTGGCGTGTTTACATTGGAAATGGAAACAGTTTGCCTTACAACAACTTCCCTTTCTCCATTCCAATTTTAAAAACCTTCCAGTAAAAGGGAAAATGTTTGAAAATGTTCTCCCATCCTTCCAGGGGCATCCATAAGACAGTTTAAAGAAATCAAGATGTCCATTGTGACTACCGTACTTAACCATCTCCCCCTTTGTTGGTCATTGCAGATGCAATACATGTACAGGGGAATGGGGCTTTAACTGTGTAGCTGCTGTCCTTTTTTTGATACACACACACATATACACTCCTACCCCTACACCCAAACACAGTGGATGCCCATGAAATCTCCACCCCAAATAGATGCATCTTGTCCATGTCACTGCTGATCACCTCTTTGCTATCATCTTTGGGCCCAATCTGCAAAAGGCTCAGATCAGCTTAATGATGTATCCCAATCACAAATTGTTGTTTATTATTTACAATTCTCCCATTTTTTATGCCATTGCTCCTTCTACTTTTATTTTAAGAGGGAAAAGCCAGGTTTATGGTTTTTAGTAAAGCACTGGGAACACTGCAATTCTTGGAAAGAAATCCTGTGACATTACACTGACATCATAATAAGGTTTCTCCATCTCAGTTGCATGAATAATATTCCCCTGAAGCATTTTTACTAGATATTTATGGAAGGGCTTTCACAAATGCAATATTACTACTCCATAACTGGTCACACTGAAATCAGTTTAGTAGCTCATACATTTTCCCCATTGGTTGGAAGTGAGCCAGACTGTACTTGTCACTTCTAGTTACACATGGTTCCATTTTTTCCAAGCTGCTTAATTTACAATTTATTGTAGTTCTGCAACTGAAATTATCCTGTGTCAAGAGATATCAGTCATTTCTCACCTACTCAATAATTATGAGATGGAAAATCTGATCCTGTCGGAATTTGAATTTTCACAAATTAAATTCTCAAAAAAATCAATTACACTATAAACCCTCAAAGATTTTCCTTCTGTGTATCTGCAACATGCACCCAGTTGCTAAAATTTAATATACCCTATTAATTATGTCCATTTTACCCTGCAAATTTAATAAAAAAATTAATCCTCTTTTGATGCCTCATCAAACAAGTTGATGGAGTGACATTCTAGGGAAAAAATGACTGTGGTGTTTGACAACAGATATGTTCTGTGGAGTAAAACAATGGATGATAGAACTTCTGTCTCAAAAATGGACAATATAGGTATTTGGCTAAATTAAATGATTTTCTAAAAACTATGCTTCTTTTCTGTGGCAAGACTGTATTCTTACAATGTGTAATGTAATTAGAAACCAAAAAATGATTTCTAGCTAAACATTAAATATTATATACTTCAGATATTGGCACTCTTAGTCATTGCATCCTCTTATTGATCTGGCATGCTGTGAAAGGTGCATACTCAGTGGGGAAAGAGTTTGAAATCTTTGCATTGTATATACATCATCCCAGTTCTAACACTTGTGATACAATGCCATGTTTGAGAACAACTTCTTAACATGTTGGATAGTTGCCATAGTCTTTCCCAACATGGCACTTTCCAGATGTTTTGATTCACAAATAGCAGTATTGGTTGAGAATTCTGGTAAAATTAGCATTCCATCTGGAAGATAACAGATTGTGGGCAATGCTATAATAAAGTATGTGAACCAAACATTTGATTATGTATAAATCAAATTTATTGATGGAACCTATTATTAGCAGAGTTGTTAGATGCCACAAACATTTTTCTGTTAACCACAAATTACCCCAGGTACCTAATCACATTGATTTAATTATTTTCCCAGTCTGCACACTGCATCAGTAAGATAAAAGACTAACAGAAACTTTAGCTGCATTTACTCAAGGGAGGATACACAGATTAATGCACCCTGTCAAAGTGGCACATTATCATCTCTGATTCATTACTTATATGACTATGGGGATTTTGTTTCATGTGAGAAATGTTTGTGTATACATCAAAAATAAGTACAGCATTCTGATCGTAGCAAGTTTCCCACTTCTTGTCAATGGTGCTAATTATGAATGAGCAAAAAACTTGCCTACTGCAGATAAGAATATGGGACAGAGATCCAGGATCCTCTCACTGAGAAAGTCCCCCCCCCCCCAAAAAAAATGGGGAAAAGGAATTAACAAAAGAATAAAACTTTTTACAGGTGGACATCAAAACTCTATATTTTTCTATGTTGTTACAGTTGCAGCGCTTTGATCATAGAGTTTTGTTTGTTTTATTTGAATTTGTAAGCCATCCATTTCCAATGGATTTGGGGCACTATCTTGATTTTTTGACTCCCCCTGAAGACCTTTCCAATCTTTTCTGTGTGGTTTAAAAAAAACCAACAAAAAACATGGTTGCCAGCTAATGAGGGAGGAAGAAATGAAGAGGGAGAAAGAAGAGAAAGAAGGAAGAGACCAAGACCATGTCCATTAATCTATTTAAACAAATACTCACCCCCTCGGACGGTGATGGGATTCAAATATGTGAACAACAGGTTCTCTGTTTGGATGCCGCTTCCAGAAGTCCATTCGGGGCCTGGGCAACAAAAAATTAGCTACCGGTTCTGCCGAAGTGGTGTGAATCGGCTGAATCCCACCACTGCCCTCGGATCAGTATGCCAGAGGAAGGAAGGAAGGAAGGAAGGAAGGAAGGAAGGAAGGAAGGAAGGAAGGAAGGAAGGAAGGAAGGAAGGAAGGGGCAACTCATTTCTTTTGTTTCCCTGCCTACTGTTTATAGGAAACAGGAAAAAATGGATGAAGATGAGAAAGCTTAAAATACCATTTTTCTGGGTCTCTCCTAATCCTAACACTACACTTTATGCTACTCTGCCAATCTGCAAGATATATTTTTAAATATATTAAATAGTTGGGTAAATAGATTTTGTTGTGCAGGGATATAGACTGAAATCTATTCTAATAAAGAGGTCCCATTTTTCTCATTAAAATCTATAGTTTATGGATTTATTCTTAAATATGCATATGGCTGTCCTACAGTTTTTATCTATCTGTATTATGGGAAGGGAGGTAAAATTGCTATTGTCTTTAACTTATTAAATTTATTTTTTCTGAAATTATCTTAGACACCCTTAAGCGAACAGAGGTGGTAAAGAGGGAAATCAACTAATGTTTTAAAAGCAGACAATATATGGGTATTTGTTTTATCAGTTACATAATTGAAACTTCCAGTGTGTTATGCAGAATAGAATAGAATAGAATAGAATAGAATAGAATAGAATAGAATAGAATAGAATAGAATAGAATAGAATAGAGCTGGAAGGGACCTTGGAGGTCTTCTAGTCCAGCCCCCTGCTCGAGAGGAGAACCTAAACCATCTCAGACAGGTGACTGTCTAACCTCTTTTTAAAAATCTCCAGTAATGGAGCACCCACGATTTCTGGAGGCAAGCTGTTCCACTGGTTGATTGTCCTCACTGTTAGGAAGTTTCTCCTTAATTCCAGGTTGCTTCTTTCTTTCATCAATTTCCAACCATTGTTTCTCGTCCTTCCCTCTAGTGCTCTGGTGAACAACCTGACCCCCTCTGCCTTGTGGCAGCCCCTCAGATACTGGCTCGCTGCTATCATGTCTCCCCTATTTCTTCTTTTCTTTAGACTAGCCAAACCCAAGTTCCACAGCCATTCTTCGTATATTTTAACCTGATCATCTTAGTTGCTCTTCTCTGATTTTTTTTCCAAACTCTCAACATCTTTTTTGTGGTATGGTGATCAAAATAGATGCTTGATATTTCCTTGCATAAGTGCATCCAAGTGAACACACTTTTTCCTTGTTTCATTATCCGCGTGAACCACATACAAACCTGAAGATGGGAGAGCCATGTGAATTTCCCCTTAATTTTACTCGGAGCCATTGGCATTCCCCCAGTTCACTTACAATAGAAGTTGATGCACATCCCAGAGCACAAAAGAATATAGAAATTGGCTTACTTGGTCAAGGACTCCTCTTGTAAAGTATCTTGGTTCCAGAAGGGATTTAGCCAGATACTTGCAGCATGCCCACAATCAGTGCAGGGAGTGAAAAGTACCTTTATTGTCTTTTCAGCAACTTATATTTTCTGTCATACGGTACTGCTTCTGAATATAAAAGTCCCACCGGAGTTGAATAACTGTTGATAAATTGTCCACCATTGTTTTAGCCTTAAAGATGGAACTTAGAGCCTTCCTTATGTTCCAGCCTGCACTTTTCTTGATTAGCTAAAGTGGCCGATAACAATAGGAATTGTAGTTAAAAATATCTACATGGCATTGTAATGTTTGCATATGGTCCAAGAGTTATTAACTTCTCTGAGCTTATTTTGGTTTGGACAAAACTCAGCAGCACTTTTTTGTGCGGCTGCTGATAAAAACAGGATCGCCAACATGATCGCCAACGTCCGATAACGAATATGGCACAAGAAGAAGAAGAGCTTATTTTCTGATATGAACCCTTCTTTGGAAAAAAAACAAATTTCTAAATTATTCAGAGCAATAAACAATAGTATATCAACAAGATATGAGCAACACAGGCAAAACAATAAAAAAAATCCTAAGACCAAAAGATCCCAACCTCTCATAAAGTTTAGGTAGATTTCCCAGAAATCAGGGATTTTTGTTTCTTTGTTTTATTTAGAAGTCAGTATTTTTAATCTGTTAAGGATATAATAAATGCCTAAATTACATTAGGTCATAACTTTTTTGTGTCGTTCGTAAAAATCATGAAACTAAAAAACATGGTTAATATGCCATAAAGGTGAGATTCACAGATCACAATAATCTAAAAGCAAATGTGTTTTTCTATGTTTTCACACCTGAGGGTAAAAGGGCAGCTGCCCCACCACAATGACTGTTAACAAGTCATTCTTGACCCACACATGTATGACCATTTAGATTTAATACAAACAGAAGTCAAATATCTCCACTCCCATAGAGCCAGTGATGGAACAGGTGTGCCACTATTTGTTCAACTTCTTAAACACGCAAATAAATCTCAGTTTAAGACAATTGGAAATAACGTTTGCAGGTTATATCATCTGCTTTTAGCATTTATCGGCTGTTTTATCTTGAAGTGGACAGTTAATGGAGGAATGCACAATTAAACTCAAAAGATTAATAATTTTAGTACCATCTAGATGTGCAGCAGAGGAATCAAAATCAGTGTCAAATTGGAAAAAATGTTTTCCCTCATTTTTAAACCACAGTGTGGATAGAGTTTTTAAAAACTGCATGGATGAATTATCCACCTAGATTTATGCAGAAGGTATCTCAACTGTCAGATTATTTTTATCATTGTTTGCATAAGCAAAAAAATTCAGTAAACAGTGCTGAAATACTTATATTCTGTATAGATCCTTCAGTGTTCTTATATATTATTCCAGCGTGTGAAATACAGCTGAATTACTCTCTCTAGTATATTTTTACATGTAGATAATCATAATGAACACATGCAAAATACAGAGCTATTTTGGGTTATTCCATGTCAATATAGCCTAGGTATAAATGGCCATAGAATATGTATCGATGTGTATATGTGTATGTGTTCTGTGATCATAGATACACATATTCTATAAGTATATAGGGTCAATGTACCCTATATGTATCTTTGTTTAAGGATAAAATTTTCTTGGAAGGCTACATAAATGTTTCCCGAACCATCTGCTCATACTAGAACTGTTACTGAGAAATAGTAATGGATCTACAGTATGATTATTCTCTGAATTTCATGCCATTTTGCATATTTAAACTTGAATCTGTAGTTCTACTCCAACAAACTAACTACTATCTGACCCTGGTTCCACCTTGCATTGTTCAACAAGATCCAAATACTTGGTACAGAATGCAGCTCAGTTTTTAACTACAGCTAAATATAACAGGTTATTTACTCTTTTGATTTAGTTTCATTTAAGTGGAAAGTCTCCTTAGAATAATTCGTAAGTCATTGCTGTCGTTGCATCTGTCAAAGTGACAAGTGTTTGCCTTGTCTTGCAGGTGGTATTGTGAAGGCAAAGAGCTTGAAAATTCACCATATATTCAAATAAACCAATCAGAAGAACTGCATTCGCTAATTATTGTTGAAGCTTTTGAAGAAGACACTGGGCGTTATTCCTGCTTTGCGTCCAACATCTATGGGACAGATTCAACTTCTGCAGAGATCTATGTAGAAGGTAATAGTAGATGTTTGAAATTTAACTAGGGAAAGCAGCATACAGAACTTGTGTTATATATATTTCTGCTGCTTTCTTAATTTAAATGAGGTCCTGAGATATGGAAACAGGTTTTCCAAGATTTAAGAAGTAATGTTTACTCTTATTTATAATGTACATGAGACCACTAATTTTAAAGCAGTGGTTCTCAACCTTTTTAATGCCGTGACCCCAACCGGTCGTAAGTCGAGGACTAAACCGGTCGTAAGTCGAGGACTAAGCTGGTCATAAGTCGAGGACTTTCCCTGCCCGGGAGCGCCGCGCATGCGTGGTTCCGCCCCCTGCGCTGGCCGAGGCGTAGCTGGCAGAGACGGAGCAGGCCGACCACCAGCTGGCCCAGCCCAAGGGAGGTAAGGCACCTGCTGGAAAAGGGAAAAAAATGGCGGACCAAAGAAATGGCGGACAGCCTTGCTTGGCGAAACCCGTGAAATGGTCGATCGACCCCAAATGGGGTCCCGACCCACAGGTTGAGAACCACTGTTTTAAAGGATAACGATAGTTGTCTCCCTGACTATAAAACAAAGATCAGTCACCTGCTCTTGAAAATAATCAAAATGTCTTCCCACTCTCCCTCCAGTTGCCATATCTCAGTATACAAATGAAGCAACAACAGTACTACAGATATGAAGCTGGTCCTTTGACCCTTAAGATCTTTCTGTCAGGGGCTGTAATAAGACTAATGTTATGANATAACGATAGTTGTCTCCCTGACTATAAAACAAAGATCAGTCACCTGCTCTTGAAAATAATCAAAATGTCTTCCCACTCTCCCTCCAGTTGCCATATCTCAGTATACAAATGAAGCAACAACAGTACTACAGATATGAAGCTGGTCCTTTGACCCTTAAGATCTTTCTGTCAGGGGCTGTAATAAGACTAATGTTATGAATTTTGTAAAAAAAAAAAAAAAAAAGGAAAAGGAAAGAAAACCAGAATTCCGACTTATTAATGGGCAGAATTTGGATGAGGTAACATGTTTCAGTATCTGGGGATTATATGCATATGCATCTATACATACTGTCAGCCAGCTTTGCAGAGTTCTTTGCAGTGATTTCGGGCAGAATTTGGAAGAAGTTAAAACTAGCTGCCATCACTTGTGTGATAACTCACTAGACTACAATCTCTTTATAGCACTGTGCTTTTTCATCCATGCCAGAAGCAAACATAAATATTCTATAGGTATATTGTAGCTATAGGTATTGATATATTTGCATATGGATAGCATATACTTGATTTACCTAATTAATCATGGAAAGGCCTCCAGTTTTGAGGATATTGCCCGATCTTTTTTTAAACTTTTAAGCAACAATCTTCGTATCTGAATCTGTTCCCAGATGTTTTAAAATATTTCTCTTAGGACTCTGAATATCAGGGAAGACATGATGTCTTATGCATTATGATACAATCATAAAATTATATTTATGTGATTGCAACATAATCAATGCATTTGTATGATGAGAACATGATGGATATGATGTTATGTGGCTTTTACTTAGCAACTACCCTGAAGTGTGAAATGTTCTATCACAACACAACCGATGGTCAGTTCTAATCCAATCGATGTTTACTGGTAGGTTTTCCCAGCAGTGACTGAAAAAAGTAGCTATACTTTTCAGTGGAATGAAGAGTGTAAGAAGAAGATCTCAAAAAGGCATGGGAACGTTAGGTGCCAATTGTCATCCATCCAAAAATACTATAGCATGGCTTTATGTGTCCTTATAAGAAAAGTGTCTCCCAAAGGGGACACATTTCTTATAGGGACATAATTACTAAGGAAAGATTCCAAACATGTTAGGATTCAGCCCCACAAATCAAATTAGTTGCACAAAGCCATTGTGATATCAACAACAAGCATCAAACAGGCAGTCTACATTGCACTCAGATAAGTAAATCAGTAAATATGGTGCCCCATAGAAGTAATCTTTGCTTTCCCACAGGGGCCTCGTCTTCAGAATCTGAAAGTGACAACAGCAAAGAAGAAATGGATCGGTAAGTATGGTGTGAATTTGAGACACTCGTGGACACTTATATTCTTGGATCAGATTTCTCAACTTGTTATTTTTCTTTTAAAAAAACAAACGCAAGGAATTGGGGTGATGGGGAATTGAATCAGAAGAGTGGGAATAAACTGCTCTCCCATCTCATTTTTCCAATCTATACCATCCATTTCAAAATGCTAATTATATGAATCGGTATGTGTTATTAATCAGCCAAAAAGCAACTAGTGGATCAATTTTATTTGGAAAATGATGCAGCAGGTTTTTGGGACATCTCTGTGGTGACTTAATAAATGTGTTCATGTAGGTACTGCAGAAAACAATAACAAAGGGGTTAGCCATTGTCTTCTTCTGAGATGTCTTTTTAACTTTCCTACTACTTAGCTTCCAAATCCAGACAAGGTTGGCTAGATGCCATCACTTGTGAAACAACAAAACCAAAGCCTGCATAGTAATAATTCCCATCTCCCTCATCTTCCTTTGGAAAATAACTTGGAAAACCAAGGCAATAGAGTTGTTCAGAGGTAGATGACATACAAGTTTAATAGATGCTGCTGCTGCTGCTGATGATGATAGTGATGATGATGATGATGACTAACAGAAAATTATCTGTACCCCAAGGCTCTGTCTTAGACCCAATACTCTTATATCTTCATCAATGACTTAGAGAAGGGGATAGAAGGGGAACTCATCATATTTGCAGATGCACCAGAAAATAGGCTCAAGATACAGAAGGATCTTGACAGACTTAACACTGGGACCTATCTAACAAAATGAAATTCACTGTAGAGAAAAGCAAGGTTTTATATTTAGGCAAGAAAAAACCAAATGCATCCGCAATCCTAGGCTGCATTAATAGAGAGACAAAATCAAGATCACATGAAGTGTTAATACCATCTTTTAATGCCTTGGTAAGAGCACATTTGGAATACTGCATCCAGTTTTGATCGCCACGATATGAAAAAGATGTTGAGACTCTAGAAAGAGTGCAGAGAAGAGCAACAAAGATGATTAGGGGACTGGAGGCTAAAGCATATAAGGAACGGTTGCTGGAATTGGGTATGTCTAGTCTAACGAAGAGAAGGACGAGGGGGGACATAATAGCAGTGTTCCAATATCTCAGGGGCTGCCACAAAGAAGAGGGAGTCAAGCTATTCTCCAAAGCGCCTGAAGGCAGGACAAGAAGCAAGGGATGGAAACTAATCAAGGAGAGAAGCAACCTAGAACTAAGGAGAAACTTCCTGACAGTTAGAACAATTAATCAGTGGAATGGCTTGCCTCCAGAAGTTGCTCCAATACTGGAGGTTTTTAAGAAGAGATTGGACAACCATTTGTCTGAAATGGTATAGGGTTTCTTGCTTGAGCAGGGGGTTGGACTAGAAGACCTCCAAGGTCCCTTCCAGCTCTGTTATTTTGTTATCTATACAAACTGCAAACTATTTTCCAAAGCGCCTGAAGGCAGGACAAGAAGCAACGGATGGAAACTAATCAAGGAGAGAAACAACCTAGAACTAAGGAGAAACTTCCTGACAGTTAGAACAATTAGCCAGTGGAACAACCTGCCTCCAGTAGCGGTGAATGCTCCAACACTGGAAATTTTTAAGAAGAAACTGGACAGCCATTTGTCTGAAATGGTATAGGGTTACCTGCCTGAGCTGGGGGTTGGACTTGATGACCTCCAAGGACCCTTCCAACTTTATATTATTATTATTATTATTATTATTATTATTATTATTATTATTATTATTATTATTATTATTATTATTATTGATATTCAATTGATATTCAATTGATATTTGTCTTGTGTAGACTATAAACATGTCTTCTCCAATTGCAGTAGTTTGAAAATATAAGGAATCATTACATTATTATTTTCAGGTTTATGAAGGTTTTCCTGGCCCTTCTGTTCGACATTTGAAATAGGTTTTTTTTTATTCCAGAAAATCCATAAAATACAAGCCTTCAAAAGTAGAAATGTCTCTTTCCCAAACTTCACTGAAGTCAGGAGAAGAAACTGAGTTCTCTTGTTTTCCAGTAAAGGAAATATCAATAGACTACTTTTGAGAACTTTTGTTCTCAAAAGATAGGATTATAAGGGATTAGGTCTCAATTAACTAGAGTTTCCCTTTCTTGCTGCTAAAGATCCACCCGTCACTAGATAAACTTCAATATTCTTCATATAACGAAAATGAGTATTATGTTTGCCAAAAATGTGACAAGTTATGCCCTGGCAAATGAGAAAATCTGATCTCTGCAGCTGTCTGTTCAGTCACTGCTATGTGATATTCCTATTTCCAGACTGTAAGAATGACGTAGCCAGTGAAGGTTCATTCTCATCCCAATCCTCAAATATGAGCTCCTACTTTTAATGGGTCTCCTTTTTAATTCTCAGTGCCTGAACATAGCCATCTATACACTCACATATATTTTGATCGTTGCAAAGAACCACATGCAGATTAACAATAATGGAAAATATGGAGGAATTTTATTAGTTTGTGGACTACTGGGGTGCCTAGCACTTGAAGAAATCTGCTACTGATTTCTGAGCATTTGAAGCAACGCTCAAAATATCTGGTCCTTCTAACGTTATTGACAGTCTGTTGTTTAGATTAGTACATTGAGGGGAATTCCTCAAAATCCCAGGGCTGAAGGGCTGGACTGGGAAATTGGGGGGAAAAATCTGAGGAAAAAGCAACGGCAAACCATTGCCATAATGCTTCTGAGGAGACCTGGATGCCATCACCTGGAGCTGAATCCAGTTCAAGGGCATTCTTATTTTTAAAACTTCCTCAGGATTAGATGGAATATCCCATCTTTCACCTCTCAACTAGAGGAAAAAATTGTTCACCTTTCCTGTTTCCCCCACAGAGCAAGGAATTAAACCACAGAACTTCCTTAGAATGCTTGGCAAAGACAAAAGGAAGGAGACACACTTTGGGGCAAGGGTGCTTTGAGAAGCTTTAAAGTCAATAATAATAATAATAATAATAATAATAATAATAATAATAATAATAATAATAATAATAATAATAATAATAATAATAATAATAAAAAAAAAATTGAGAAGACAGCAACAGACAGTAAGTGCCGCCTATGCAAAGAAGCTGAAGAAACAGTGGATCACCTGGTAAACTGCTGCAAGAAGATCGCACAGACATGACAAAGTAGCAACAATGGTGCATTGGAAGATCTGCAAGAAATATCATTTGCCTGTAAGCAAGAACTGGTGGGATCATAAAATAGAGAAAGTCATAGAAAATGATAAAGTTAAACTGCTCTGGGACTTCAGAATTCAAACAGACAAGCACCTGCAACATAACACCCCGGACTTAACAATTGTCGATAAGAAAGACANNNNACGATATCTGTAATACCATCAAACATACACATCTGCCTATCCCAGGTCCTTGGGAAGGATTCAATAGGTAGACAAAATGCCAAATCCAGTCTGAACATCTGGCTGATTGTGCGATGATCCATAATAATAATAATAATAATAATAATAATAATAATAATAATAATAATAATAATAATAATAATAATAATAATAATAATAATAATAATAAAGTTGGAAGGGACCTTGGAGGTCATCTAGTCCAACCCCCTGCTCAGGCAAGAAACCCTATACCATTTCAGACAAATGGCTGTCCAGTCTCTTCTTAAAAACTTCCAGTTGTATGACAGAACTTCCCAATCCATCAAGGTAGTTTTTAAATCACTCAGAAGCAATGGATAAAGGAAGCTTCAGCCTTCACAAACTCATGTTGTTTTCTTTTTTTTGTCAATTAGCTTTTTCCGACTTTTTCCCAGGTACCAAAACCAGACTAAGACCTCACCCACTGCACCTCCTCCTGCTCCTGCTCCTGCTCCTCTTCCTCCTGCTCCTCTTCCCGTTACTCCTTCTGTAACCCATCAAGAAGCCATTCAACCACAACCTTTCCCGAAATATGCTGTCTCAGTTCCTGTGTACCAGGTAAGAAAAATACCTGATCAGGGGGACAAAAATGCTGCTAGCTTTGTGTAGCTGTGATGCCGTCATCCAAGGTGCTACCTTCTGAATGACATCCAGTCATTTGAGAATGGATTACAAGATTCAGAATTCCAAACCAGCACATTCCATTGATGGTTTTGACCACAAATTCTGGGATGGTACTTGGAGAGTATCCCACTAAGGAAGCCAATTGTAGGCTAACATACATAGAAGACACCGTGTTATAGAAGCAGCTGTTCTATAGACTAGGGTTAATTTGCATTTTTTTCCTTAATCTTTGGTTTTCAGTCGAAGCAGTAACACAATTTTATTTTCATCCTGGTATGGAAAATGGGAGACCGTAAATCAAAATAAGGTACCTGGATCAAAAAAAATTATTTAAGGGGGGATAAGAATACAATTTATTATGAAAGGAAAGCTGGTTATTAGATATACAATTCTACTTTATTCAGAAGGGTTAGAGAAGCAATTCCAGACCCTCTGCATTTTTATCTTACTAAAGACTAGGAACACACAGCTGACACAGCTTTACGTCACCCTTAACTGCTCCAGTTATGAAGTAGCATTCTACTGCATCTCTTCTCCAACTGTGTCTTTGCCATATGGTCCAGCACATTTTATGACATCCTTCTGACATCCAGAGGAGAATCTTGGAGAATGAACTTTTTTTTTAATTAAAAGCTACTATGAATTCTGTTATTGCTTTGTGTTTTAATGTTTCTTTATTCTGTGGATGTCCTCGCTTATTTTAGTATATTTTAAATAACCTGAGTCACAAACATTGAGCAGCGTGCAGGGATGACAAGTAGTCTTTTCATGCATTGGTGCTGCTTTGACAAGTTGTCTGGTCACTGTCCATATTCTGGAATTTTGAAATTGTTTACATTTTAAAACTTCTTTTAAGAAATAATAATAATAGCAGTAACAGTATTTTAAAACTGTTTTAGGAAGCGGTGTTCCAGATTGTTATTGTTTTTAATAACGAAAAAATGAGATAGAAATAACAATATAAAACAATTATTTTTGTGAATAATAAATAGTTCACACTTCAGGTCCCATGTTAAATTGTGGGGCAATGTGTGGCCAAGGATTTGAGCCAGATGTTGAAAAACGTTTATCTAAGGAGAGACAGTTTGGTCTAATCCAGGGGTAGGCAACCTTGGCTCTTTTATGACTCGTGGACTTCAACTCCCAGAATTCCTGAGCCAGCTGGCTCAGGAATTCTGGGAGTTGAAGTCCACGAGTCATAAAAGAGCCAAGGTTGCCTACCCCTGGTCTAGTCAGTGGCTAAGGCACCAGGCTAGAAAGCAGGAGGCTGTGAGTTCAAGTCCCACCTTAGCCATGAAAGCTAGCTAGGTGACTTTGGGCCTCTCTTAGCCCAGCCTACCTCATAGGGTTGTTGTTGTGGGGGAAATAGGAAGAGGAAGGTGTGTTGGATCTGTTCACTGCCTTGAGTTATTCGTAAAAATAATAAAAGCAGGTAATAAATAAATAAGCAAACAAACAAATAAGTTCCCTTCTAATCCAACAATGAAAATTGCTGTGAAAATTGCCACGTTAGGTTCCAAATCAGCTAGATTTCAATCTCCTGCTTACAGATATTCTCCTGCAAAGTCTATACAGTTTTGAAGAAAAAAAATCATACAGTTCTCTCTTTCACCAGCTTTTCTAGAAGCAAAAATGTTGTTCCTATATAATACACTTAACATTTGTTTCTTTGTTTCACTATTAGAATCAGAGCCCTACGAATTATTTACAAGGACTGGACGGAAGACCCCTAATAGCTGCTCCTGTGTTCACCAAGGTGATTTGCTTGAATGAGCTCTTCTCATAATGGTTAACAAGTACCGTAGATGTGATGATCAAATCCTCAGGCAATCATTGCCCAGTCCTAAAATACCTTTCAGAAGCTCAGGGATTGTATCATCAGCACGAGTGTCCTAAAATTGCTTCTTTACATCAGTACATTTTTAAGAACACCTATCTGAAAATATTAGATTTTTCTGCTGTACAAATTAAGAAAGTTCTCCAGATGACAATCTCCAATCTTTTAATAGAGACATCAGCTAAGATAAAATTGATAGTAGATTCCAATTCATTTGGAAGAGCACCAGATTAGGCAAAAATAATAGAAGAATAGAATAGAATAGAATAGAATAGAATAGAATAGAATAGAGTAGAGTAGAGTAGAGTAGAGTAGAGTAGAGTAGAGTAGAGTAGAGTAGAGTAGAGTAGAGTAGAGTAGAGTAGAGTAGAGCTGGAAGGGACCTTGGAGGTCTTCTAGTCCAGCCCCCTGCTCAAGCAGGAGAACCTACACCATCTCAGACAGGTGAATGTCTAGTCTCTTCTTAAAAATCTCCAGTGATGGAGCGCCCACGATTTCTGGGGGTAAGCTGTTCCACTGGTTAATTGTCCTCACTGTCAGGAAGTTTCTCCTTAATTCCAGGTTGCTTCTAGCATATATTGTAGCTTAACACTGCTATTCTATTATCTTAGAGAGAACTTTCCATTGACAGCTTTAACAGGTAAGTAGCACACTGCCAACCTTGGTTAACCTACGTAAAAAGATAAGCAGGGATTCCTCTGGTCAGTACTTGGGTGGGACCATGTTTGAAATCTTGTGCTGTAAATCAGAGCAGGAAACTGAGCAACCATTCCTGCCAAAACCAATGGCAAATCATGACAAAGAAAACTACACAGATGTATCCATTCAGGGACCAGAAGCAAGTTCGCTCAAAGCTGACTTCGCTTTATTCGCACCTATGTAATAATCTTAAAAATAATACAATGTCTGTTTTTGTTTTAGATGCTGCAAAATATATCGGCCTCTGAGGGTCAGCTGGTCGTGTTTGAATGTCGGGTGAAAGGAGCTCCTTCTCCAAAAGTGGAGTGGTACAGAGAAGGGACATTGATAGAAGATTCTCCAGACTTTAGAATATTACAGAAAAGTATGCTTTTTAGTTTTTATGGACTGCTGTAGCACTAAAGAGTTGTGTTGTTGTTTTTTTGCTGCTTTCTGAAAAGCAAACCTTTGTAAAAAAAAAAAAAAAATCCTGTGAAAACAGCATTTTAAAATTACTGTTATCTCTCGTGCACCACAGAAATAGTTGTAGTAATTGGGACTGCTATTGTTCGCAAGCATGTCAGACGTACTCGTGTCAATATTGTCTCCATGTTACAGATCAAAGTGATAAAGCAGAAAGAAGAATGATTTGAAGCAGCCTCATATCTGGTTGCACCATATGAACAACTGAACTGCTTGCCTTGTATGCAAAAACCGATACAACTGACAGAGTTTAGTTTTGAAACTTAATTCACTTCTCTAAAGCTACAATCACTCCAGCATAGACTTTCATGGACAAGATTTTGTACAGAACAGCAAATAATGTTTTGGTGTACTGGTAATTTTCTGGATTGTTATCCTTTTGCCCACCTAGGGTAAAATATTTAAACTCTGCCCCTAAACCCTGAAGCAAGTTCAGGTTTGGGTTTTACCAATAGAGAAAAGAAATGAAATTAAAATATTGTGGATATAACTACCATATGTATATTCTGGCATATCATGTAAAGATAGTGAAACAGGAGTTCATAGTTAATGATCAGCAATTAACAACAGTGCATTTTAGTATATAATGCCTTGTTGTGCAGGATATCGCACTACCTTACAGTATACAACAAGGCATAATCCTAAACCACTACAAATTTATACAAACCAATGTTATTACTAATGACCAAAATTTAAAGAGCACAGTTTAAACCATGCAGGAGGTGAATTTTCTAAGGAGGCTTTTTTTTAAGTTTAAGGATGACACATTTGCTCCTAACCACAATATATTAGTAGCAACTACAGGGAAGGGTTAAAAAAAAACAAAAACAAGATGGCAGCCTTGATGGTAGAATCAAAGTTCTTCCGATGTTTTATGTTCATTACAGATAAAAAACAGATTGAGCTTAGATAACACTGTTATGGTTACCACCTTAAACTTTTCACCACATCCTTTGGTCACTCCAAATTTTCATTCTTTGACAATATCTTTTTTTCTGCTGTATCCCTCTGATATTGCCTTCATTTTATCCCAACCTATGAGGAAGACAGGCTGAAGTTCTCTTCAACTTTACTGGTATCTCAATCCAATACAAAGGTGACTTCAAGAGGTATAAAATCTGGGCTATGTTGGCCGTCAATTTAAGGGAAGTCAGGCAATAACAGCAAGCCACTGATGACAATAAAGACGGGATAAAAATGTGCAACGGGGCAGAAAATTCACTGCAACTATCACTGTCTCCTTTCTCAAGGAACAGCAAAAAGCACTTCAGCTCAGGAATGGGGAAGGTCCTTAAATGCAGAAGATTCCCAGGCTGTGTTTGTGCACAACTGGCATCAGTCAGCCATGATTCCTAGACCAGGGGACTCAACCCTGAGTAGGACTAATCCATGCCGGATACTCTCTGACCAAAGTCTGTGCTCTTTCCTCTGACTTCTTTGAAGACCACAGCATTCTTATGGGGTAGATGGCTTGGAGTCTAGATTGTGCAGGAGGTCTCTGGGCAGAGTCAGGAGCAATAGGACCTGATCCAGTTTTTCCACTGTGATTGGATCTGACTTTTTGACTCCTGCCCTTCCCCCCTCCTCCTCCAGATGAGTCAGAGATTAAGAGCTGGACCAAAACTAACTGTATTACTCCAGTAGTTTAAAGATCCATCTATCTGGATTTAAAGAAGTTTAAGTGATACGAATTACCCCAAATATATATTGTTTTTCATGCAAAACTTTGAAAGAACATATGTGTTAAAATAAATACGGAATTAAGTAATGTTTTTCTTTCTTTTTTATTAGAACCTCGCTCCATGGCTGAGCCGGGTAAGTATATTTATCCCAGTCCACTGCTTACTAAATTACTTCACTCTTACAGAAGTGTTTCTGTGACTAAAAACAAGCAAGCATTTTTTAAAAAATGTATTATTGCAGTTCCTGCTTCACACACACTGCGGTATTCTCGTCAATATGTCCCACACACATAAAGCAAAGAGATGATATTGTTCAGGGAGGCTGTATTGGAAAGGTTGTGTGATTCTGCTCCAACCATATAAAAAGGGAGAGGCCTTCAGTCACACAGTTGCAGTGGTCTCCTTGATTGCTTTGACAGTACTTGCAGATATCCCTGGACATGAGCATCTTCCATAACATGAGGCTAAATTATTTATTAGTATATTGAAATCTGGAAGAAGACTGCTACTCATGTTTGCCATTAAATGTAGGAAACAATGCCACTCTTCTTTTCTCTGTCTTAACGTTCTTGACTACAACAGATAAGCATTATGAGTTGTTAAGTATTCCATTCAACTTCATCTGAATACAAAATACAGAATAACAGGGTCGGAAGGGAGTTGGGAGGGAACCTGGAGCTCTTCTAGTCCAATCCAGAGTTACCCTATGGCAGGGGTAGGCAACCTTGGCTCTTTTATGACTCGTGGACTTCAACTCCCAGAATTCCTGAGCCAGCATGGCTCAGCTTGGAAACCTCTCCCTTTCCCCTCAGCATGGCTGGCTCAGGAATTCTGGGAGTTGAAGTCCACGAGTCATAAAAGAGCCAAGGTTGCCTACCCCTGCCATAGGGTAAAATGGGTGGCCAATAAAATTGATAAATAAATAAATAAACCTCCTGCCCAAGTAGGAGACCCTATATCATTCCAGAAAAATGGTCATCCAATCTCTTCTTAAAAACCTCCAGTGATGGAGCATCCACAACTTCAGGTTAATTGTTCTCACTGTCAGAAAACTTCTCCTTAGTTCTAGGTTGGATCTCCCTTTAATAAGTTTCCATCCGTTACTCTGGTCCTGCCCTCAGGTGCTTTGGAGAATAGATTGAGCCCTCTCCCCGCCCGTCCCCTGGTGAAAAAAGCAAGAATACCACAAATACCATAACAACAGAATCATCTATGTACCTACTCTGAAAAAATCCCACTGATTTTAACAGGACTTATTTCCAGGTCACACTAAATAAATTCTAGGTCAAGAATATATAATTATGCTTCCATTTATTAATGAGGCCCACTTAATTAAAAGGAGCCTATTCTCTATGAGGCAGGAATATCATTAGCACTGAAAGCTTGGAAAGATCGACTAACATTGACCCTGAAGATGTTCAAGAGGTGGAATTATGACTTCCATTCTCTACTAGATGGCCCTTATTTCAAAACTGGGACTTCTGCTCTTTTCCACCCTTGATGTGAATGAAAGATGCCTTATTATGTCCCTTGCTTTCTTAGAAGTCAAATCTACACCAGATGATATCGGACTGTACTATATTTATCCAGCTAGCCAGTGGAAGCGTCTTGTCACGCCTCAACCTGTGCCAATTTTTTTCTCTTAACCCTCAGCGCTCCACCTTGCTCTCACTCATGAAATATGAGAGAATCGCTTCAGGCATTCCAGCTCTGAAACTGGAGAAGGCCACATCAGGCATTCTCCCTCCAAGGGGGAACCCTGACTGCGACTATTTTTTCAGTGACTTCAGGACCAAAACAGTGGATCTGAGTCAGTGCTAGATGAAAGGGCACAAGGCCCTCATCCAGGGACCGTGGAGTAAGCAACACACAGGATTAGGGCACACTAAGTGTGCGCCCTATAAATGGCCTTGGAGGAACAAAAACACATTTGTCTGTACCTTTCATGAGAGAGTTTTTTGTGGCCTGCTCCTCACTAGCTGATGGTCTATTCTATCCACTTGCCGGAATGCTGAGGAGACTCATCCTTAGGGTTACAATTTCTCTTTCCTTGTAAAGTGCATGGGTTGCATTTTCTCTAAGCAGCTGAGCAGATTTGGTTCCTGTGGAACTCAAGACCCTTTAGCGTATGTGTGTGTGGGGGGGTGTCAGTAAGGTGTATAATAATAATAATAAAGTTGGAAGGGATCTTGGAGGTCATCTAGTCCAACCCCCTGCTCAGGCAGGAAACCCTATACCATTTCAGACAAATGGCTGTCCAGTCTCTTCTTAAAAACTTCCAGTGTTGGAGCATTCACCACTTCTGGAGGCAGGTTGTTCCACTGGTTAATTGTTCTATCAGGAAATTTCTCCTTAGTTCTAGGTTGCTTCTCTCCTTGATTAGTTTCCATCCGTTGTTTCTTGTCCTGCCTTTAGGCGCCTTGGAAAATAGCTTGACTCCCTCTTCTTTGTGGCAGCCCCTGAGATATTGGAACACTGCTATCATGTCCCCCCTCGTCCTTCTCTTCATTAAACTAGAAATACCCAATTCCAGCAGCCTTTCCTTATATGCTTTAGCTTCCAGTCCCCTAATCATCTTTGTTGCTCTTCTCTGTACTCTTTCTAGAGTCTCAACATCTTTTTTACATCGTGGTGACCAAAACTGGATGCAGTATTCCAAGTGTGGCCTTACCAAGGCATTGTAAAGTGGTATTAATACTTCACGTGATCTTGATTCTGTCCCTCTGTTAATGCAGCCCAGCATTGTGTTGGCCTTTTTGGCAGCTGCAGCACACTGCTGGCTCATATTTAAGTGATTGTCCACTAGGACTCCGAGGTCCCTCTCACAGTTACTACTATTGAGCAAGGTACCCCCTATACTATACCTGTACATTTGGGGGTTTTTGCCTAAATGTAGAATCTTACTTTTTTCACCATTGAAGAACCTTACTTTTTTCCACCATTGGTCAAAAAAGTCCATGGTGGCCACAATGGTCCAATTAAAACTCCTCCCATTTTTATGTGCATCATCAGGGCCACCATCTGAATTTTTTGGCCTCACCCCATGGCCACCTCTGTTTAGTGGGACACTCATGTAGTGGTAATCTTCTTTGGCAACTGTCGAAAACTCAGAGTGGTTCTTTTCTCTACAAAATTCTCACCAAGTTCTCTTGAGTCAAATCTGCCAAATGGACGGGGTTACAAAAATTCCAGTAACTAAATTATATTCAGTTTGGAGCCAATATCTCCCAATAAACATAGGAGAAGAACATACAGTAGATAAGGAAAAAAATTATTTTGTTTCTCACAGCTTTCCTATGAACTGGAAAAAATTGTTAATGGAGAATATCCCCTGTTGATAGGGTGATGTCCAGAATCATAATCTCTTGGGGAAATGACTCTTACAATAATTTTAAATATTCCTACTTGTGATCACTGCTTGATGATAATAAGAAAATACCCAGAAATCCTTAATCTTTGTTAATATTTAAGGTTCACCCAGATATTGCTTTATTTAAACTTATATTTGTATAAATCAGGGGTCCTCAAACTTGGCCACTTTAAGACTTGTGGACTTCAACTCCCAGAATTCCTCAGCCAGCTATGTTGAAGTCCATGAGTCTTAAAGTGGCCAAGTTTGAGGACCCCTGTATTAAATAAATAGAAAAACCCAGATATTTACTTCTCAGAGCTGATAACTTTCATATTATCATACTAAGAAAAAGAAGCTAGGATTGTTGTGTAGGACTTTAATCCCATAGGTTGTTTTTTAACTTCAAACCCTAGTTTATCTTCAGATCAGTTAGAGAAGTTATGCAAGGGGGGGGGAATGTCTACTCTGCTAGTCTATCAGTCTTTCCCAAAACTGTATCCCAGTGAAGGATAGAAATCTCCCTTCTGTTTTCTCCATAATCACAAGCAAGTTGCATTGAGCCGGAGCGATGGTTCCAAAGTCACCCAGTTGACTTCATGCCTAAGACAGGACTTGGACACACCATTCCTGATTTCTAATCCAGCACTTTAAGCGCTGCACTAAACAGTGTCTTCTTGTCTCAGTTGCTAAATAATATTACCAGCTTTGGGTTCTATGCATTTTAGAGAATCATGCAATGTTTTGATGAAAGTGTACTCAAAGTTACTCAGTGTACTTCCATAGGTGAGGATGCACCAGAACCTGGATGTTCCTACTCTTAAGTCCAAGTGGGGACATCCAAGTTCTCTCTCTCAACCCAACCTACCCCATAGGATTGGTATGGAGGGAAAAAAATATAAGGAGGAGCATTAGATAGACTGTCTTGAGCTTCTGTGTAAAAGGTGAGACCTAGGGGAATATAATTCCTATCGTTCTCAATATATTGTCTGGAAATTGTGGCATGAACTACCTCCTGGATCCACGGCTGACATTGGAAGACCATTTGTCGGCCGTGACCAGGGGGGCGTTTTATCAGGTCCGCCTGATTCACCAGTTGCGACCTTTTCTGGACCGGGACGCCTTGCGCACAGTCACTCATGCTCTCGTCACCTCTCGCCTGGACTACTGTAATGCTCTCTACATGGGGCTCCCTCTGAGGAGCACCCGG
>NW_015386799.1:173622-281581 GCF_001527695.2 Protobothrops mucrosquamatus
CATCAGATCCTGGGCTGGGATGCATCTCACCCTGGACTCAGCTATTTTGAGTTTGTTTACTGTATATGGCTGTTCCCCGTTATGATTTTTAAAATGTATTGTGGGCTTGTTTTTAAATTTATGTGGTAGCCAGGGTCACCGTTGATTTGAGCAGCTTCTGAAATATAAATAAATAAGTAAATGCACTCTAACAGCCTTGTTTCATTATATTTTTATCATTTTAAATGTAGATTTATAATGTCTAGGAAGGGAGGGAGGGAGGAAATTCTAGATTTAAAGAAAATAAACAGACAAGAATATTTATTTCAGTGAAGGTTCAGGTTTTAAGCCAGATGAAGTTTACAATTTAGCAGTGCTTTTTTTGTTAAAAAAAAAAAAAAAGGTGCCGGAACTTACACATGTCATACAACTTGCCTTGCCTACCCTACAAGTTTCCATACAAAAAAGGTGCCGGAACTCCGTTCTGGGCGTTCTATGACAAAAAAAAGCCCTGCAATTTAGACTGTCCAAAAACAGAGACTACAAACTGTTGAGTTCTCACTTCACACTTTGTTTATTAAACCATGTTTACATGTTGTGCTAAGCTACAAAACCATTTTTCACAAATCATAAAGTCTGGAACTAAAATAAATCAAATCAATACCATCCTGTGGCTTAGTGTGTATTGAGTTACTAAGTCATTAGTATGTGTTGCATATATCAAATCATCCCTGACATTCTGGGATACAGAAACAGTGACTTTCTGCCTGCCCTCCCATTTCAGAAAAGGTTGACCATAACTCAGATTTCAGTAAATATTTCCAGAACTGTGGAAACTGTTTTGTAAAAAGAGGTTTGTGAGAATAGGGAAGAATTGTTGACCCTCCCAAAATTCAGCAGCACGTAACAAAATAAAATAGGTCAACACTAAACGGATTGATTAAAATATTTGTCATTATCCATATTTCCATGGAGTTCTTTTGTCTTTTTTGGTTGGAGAGAAAATAAGGATCCACCCATTTTCTGTCAGTTAGGATAAACAACGTTGATTTATGTTTCACTCTTTTCCCAAATAGGTTCAACAGGATTAGGGAGATACAGAGAGATTAACTAACTATAGATGTTCTCGGTCTATTGTTTTCAACAACTATGCCACTTTCTAAGGAGTCAGATTATTTCAGTTCTCGCTGATTATTCAATTTATATCCACTTTCTGATCTAATTTATATATTTGGGTCACAGATGGCACTGGAGAAAAAATGAGTGGAGGGGGAAAATGCACCCCAACCACAATCTGTCAAAACAGTTGCTCCATCAACAGCAATTAGAGGTACCTGCGAGACTGTTTTTGCCAATTAAAAAATTGCAGAAGAAATCATGTATTTGTGAAAGATCCATTTGGAACAAAAATTTGCAGGAAAATGCAAATAAACCATAGGAAAAATTTAGAGAAAATTGCATACAAATGCTTTGAATTTAGGAAAACTTGCAATCAAGCAATGGGTATGGATGATATGCTTGATTATTTTTTAAAACAATATTCAAATAAAAAAAGCCAAATGAAAACTGAGAAAAACAATATGGGTTTCCTCTATATTAATTTAGGGCAAGGGTAGGCAACCTTGGCTCTTTTATGATTCGTGGACTTCAGCTCCCAGAATTCCTGAGCCAGCATGGCTCAGCTTGGAAACCTCTCCCTTTCCCCTCAGCATGGCTGGCTCAGGAATTCTGGGAGTTGAAGTCCACGAGTCATAAAAGAGCCAAGGTTGCCTACCCCTGGATCTAGGGGAAACAACACATGTACAAAAGAGATGAGACTTTAGTCACACAATCACAGATGTCATCCTGACTTTTTTTTTCTTCCTGTGGATGCCCTTGGATCAATTCAATATTCCTAATCTGTGCCCAAAATGTACATTTTTGTTTGCATAATTCACCCAACAATATTTATTTTCTTCTATTGCTATTGATTTATTTAAGCATGATAAAACAAGCAGAATCAGGCAGTTCTTGGGGGGGGGCCGGGACGGCCCATGTTACATGCTGTTCTGAAAGCTGCCAATCTACTTGTGAGTCCAATTCAAGGTGTTGGTTATCACCTTTACAACCTTTCAGGGCACAAGTCCAGGCTATCTAAGAAATCAGCTCACCCTGATGGGACATTAGACATCTCCACCACCTGTGCTGGCAAAAGGGGCATGCTGCAGATCCTTTCAGCCAAGGAATTTCGGTTGGGAAAGTCTAGAAGAAGAGCCTTTCCTGGCGTGGGTCAAAAGGCCTTGACGGCCAACTAGTCTTGGTCCCTAATGTTGAGACGCTAGAAAGAGTACAGAGAAGAGCAACAAAGATGATTAGGGGACTGGAAGCTAAAACATATAAGGAACGGTTGCTGGAATTGGGTATGTCTAGTTTAACAAAGAGAAGGACGAGGGGGGGACATGATAGTAGTGTTCCAATATCTCAGGGACTGCCCCAAAGAAGAGGGAGTCAAGCTATTTTCCAAAGCACCTGAAGGCAGGACAAGAAGCAACGGATGGAAAATAATCAAGGAGAGAAGCAACCTAGAACTAAGGAGAAACTTCCTGACAGTTAGAACAATTAACCAGTGGAACAACCTGCCTTCAGAAGCAGTGAATGCTCCAACATTGGAAGTTTTTAAGAAGAGACTGGACAGCCATTTGTCTGAAATGGTATAGGGTTTCCTGCCTGAACAGGGGGTTGGACTAGAAAACCTCCAAGGTCCCTTCCAACATCATCATCATCATCATCATCATCATCATCATCATCATCATCATCATCATCATCATTATTATTATTATTATTATTATTATTATTATTACTATTATGGGGTTGTGGCACATTGGAGGTGGCTGATGAACTTGAATTTTTAAATTTAAGAACTTTATTTATTGTTTTAATGTTTTATATACTGCATGTTATTCAATGTCTGTAAGCCACCTAGAATCGCTTTTGGCAAGATGGGCAGCATACAATTTTGATAGATAACTAAATTATTAAATAAATAAACAAACAAACAATGCTTCTGTTGTAGGGCCTGTGGACCAAACAAGTAACGCTGCTCTTCATACCATAAGTTCTCTCAGCTTAGTGGCTTCTGAACACCAGCCTTCAGCGTCCACTCCTTTATTCTCGTTGTTAGATAACGCTCCAAAACCTAAACTGGAAAGCGTTCTGGTAAATCACAATGAGCCGCGGTCAAGTTCCAAAATTGGCCTCCGTGTGCACTTTAAACTCCCTGAAGATGATAAGGGAAGTGAGACATCATCAGAAGATGGAAGCGGACTTAAAAATCAAGCCAGACCAAACAGTTTTCCCAATAAAATCAATGGACAGGCTTTTAAACTTCAGGAGCCCTCTTCACCCTCCAAAGAGCCACCACCCGTCCTGGCAAAACCTAAACTGTGAGTAAGAAAATACCGGTTGGCACATATTTAATGCCAGAGGGACATCCCATTATAAGTTCAATGTAGCTCTTCTTACTTCATAAATTAATACAGCATTGAGCGCCTGGGCGGAGGAGGTGTAGATTGTTGCTCTTTGTTTCCTAACTTCTTCAATATCTTTGTACATTTGAAGCCAATCAGAACACAGAGTAATAGAAAAGTTACTTGTGAATAAATACGTAAGCATCATGCTTGCAGGAAGTGAAATATGTTGTCAATCTGGAAATATTATTTTGCCATAGAACAGGAATATCCAACCTTGGCAACTTTAAGACCTGTGGACCAACTCTCAGAATTTCCCAGCCAGCCATGCTGGGTCTTAAAGTTCTCAAAGTTGGACATCCCTGCTATAGAACAATATTAGGTCTCCAGATTCTTTGGTAATACCTGAAGAATAAAGGATACCTACAAAGAAAAAACTAGGATGTTTTTGGTGAAGTTTTGTTGTGACTGCCTCTAGGGCCATGGTGGCGAACCTATGGCACATGTGCCACAGGTGGCACGCAGAGCCCTCTCTGTGGGCACGCGTGCTGTCACCCCAGTCCTAGGCCTTCAGCTGGGTTTTATAAAACCTTTTTGCTTTAGGCCTCTGCCGCCGTGTGCAAAAAGAAAAAGACGGTTCAATCAATCAATCAATTTCAACTTCTCGCAGGAAAAAAAAGATCTCACAAAGTTGGAATTGATTGATTGAACTTTTTAGTCCCACCCAGTCTGCTGTTACCACCACGGCCATGCCCACCCAAAAGGCCATGCCCATTCAATGGGCCACACCCATCCAATGGGCCACGCCCACCCAGCACCCGATGATACATAAGTGGGTTTTGGGTTGCAGTTTGAGCACTCGGTCTCTAAAAGGTTCACCATCACTGCTCTAGGGGGTTTAACGGGGTGGGCAAAGGGGAGATAAAAAGTCAAGTGAGTGGTTGTGGCTGTGTGATCAAAGTCCAACCCTTTTATTGACGTGACACTTGAAACACACATAAAGAAGGACAGGCTTTGAATAACACAGTCATTGCCGCCATCTTGACTCTTTTGACCTCCCCCCAGTAGATGTCCCTGCTTACCTCGCTCACAAAAAATTATTGGGAGATTCAGATTATAATGTAACCTCCCTGTGTTCTTCCACTGCCTTTCCCACATTTTCTTCTTACTATTGAAATTCTGTGAAGGGGCAGAAGAAAAGATGAAATAGGTGTAGCTTTGATTAATAGACTTTCTGGCTGGAAAGAAAAAATGAACAGTATTTCAGGTCCATGGAGGTGGGGACATCATCTGTTTGCAATACAGATTTTGAATTGTTTGTTGTGCCTTCTTCCAGGTTTTACTTGCTCTAAAAAAAAAAAAAGCTTTGAAAATGCAAGGCAAAATGTATCATTTTGATCTGGTTTCAAAGCTGTTCAATGCCTTCCAAGCATCCTATAATATAAATTGCATCTGTTTTTATTTTTTGGATACAGGGATGCCACCCAGTTAAAACAACTACATAATCAGGTCTTGTTTGAGCAACAGCAAATCCAACAACCGTCTCACCCAGTTCCACCAGAGTCATTATTCAGCACCGGTCCAGGAAAATCTGCTACTTTGCCCATTCAGCACCAGCACCAGAAGCAACCTTCATCAGCTACATACAAGCAGAACAAGGTTCCTTCTACGCAGACGTTCACATACACCCGACCTAAACAGTTCCTGGCATCTCAAAACACTTCAGCCGCTGGTAGCCTTTCTAGCTTCAACAATTTACCTCAAGGAACCCAGAAAACGGCAAAGAAGGAAAGCTTCTTAGTATCTCCTCCACCAGCCCAATCAAAAGCTCCAGGAGGGTTGACAAACCAAATGGAGCAGCCTTTTCCAAGTCCCAGAGAACCTACGTTGCCACCACTTCTGCTCTCTGTGTCTAACATGAACCAGTTCCAGCCCCAAAATGTGCCTCTTATACCTCTGTCTCCTACTGGTCGGATCCAGAATCCCGTGGCTTTCCTGAGTGCTGTTCTACCTGCCCTTCCTTCTACACCCCCAACAAACGCCATGGGCCTACCTAAAGGTGCACCTGCTATGTAAGTAATGCAAACGTTGAATGATCAGGTCAGTGAAAATATACTGATCTGGCTATCTGTTCACTCAGTAAGTTAAAGTAGCTTTCCTCTCCTCCTCCTTCTCTGTCTTCTCATTCTCCCTTGCATCCTCCTCCTCCTCTCCAATTACAATTTTACCTATTTTTCTTAATATCTTACACCAGGGGTGTCAAACTCAATTTCATTGAGGGCCGCATCAGCATTGCGGTTACCCTCGGGGGGGGGCTGGATGGTGTGGCCAGGATGGGTGCGTCGTACTGGGTGGGCGTGGATGGAGTGGGTGTGGTCTACTGGGTGGGTGTGGCCAGCTCTAAATCGTTCGGGTCAAGAGTGCCTGTGGGGGCCTGGGCAGGAGTGGGACAGATCTGAGGGTCTCTGGCAGAAGGGGGTGGGACCAGGGCAAGTGTCCACTGGAGGAGCCTCACATGGTCCACTGGAGGGCCAAGGCAGCGGGGGCCGTTCCCTCACTTTTTCCAGGATGGCTTCGCGGGCCACATGAAACCACTTTGCGGGCCGCATGCGGCCCCCGGGCCTTGTGTTTGACATGTCTGTCTTACACTTACCCCTGGATCATCTTTGCTTTTTTTTTTTTGTTCCCTGAAATTGACTTGACCGAAGAGAGGATATTATATAATTTAAAATGTGTGGTTGCAATAGTGTGATTTCATTATTTATGATTAAAGCTGTAGATGAGGTTATTCTTTCCCACTCAATTCAGTGGTCCTTTCAATAGTCCTTTTTTGGACTATTTGGAGAATCATGTTGAATTGTTTCCAAAGGTTCACAAGATACTTTTTCCTCAGTTAAACACAGAGGACAGCCCTTTGTTATGCTGTTCTGCAGAATTCCATATTTTTGTTATTATTGTTTAAGTCTGTTTGAACTGTTTGCAGAAGTCATCTAGAGAACCTTCCACAACATAACGTCCCACCAGATGTATCAAATTATAATTCTCTTACATCCCAACATAACATTAAATGACTTGATTGGGGGCTGTAAGAAATATATAATCCATTTCTAGAAGGCAGCAGGCTGGGGGGGGGAACTAACTCAGAGGTTTATGTTTTACCCAGTACATTCCATCTCATTTTCTTTGGTCTGATTTGACCATCACTCTAAAACAAAAGTAAAAAAAATAAAATGGATTCACATTATGTGCCAAATAGCCAAAAACTATCCTTTGGGTCCTTAAAGAAACAGTGACAACGTGACTCGCTAAATGTATCATTGAGTCAAAAATTAGGATATAAATCAAACAAATAAATAAAAGTCAATCAATAAAAGTTGAGCCTAGGAGGAAATGTATCACCTCTGGAATAGTTAAATATGAACGCTGCTATATCAATGACTATAAATTCATACATACACTTAATGGCAGGGTTGTCGCTCTGTTCAAGCAGTTTCTCAGGACATCCTGATTCTGCCTTGCCATGAGCATTAGAGCAACTTCTATTAATACCAACTCTTATCAGCTTGCCAGTGTCCTCATTCTTGGAAAACCAACCTTCACACTGGATTGATTCTTGCCTTTGTAGCTTTCTGATTTTATCTTTTAGTGCTCCTTTGCTTCAGTGTTACCTTATCTGAGCGGGCTTGCTTTTGTAAAATCTATGTTTTAAAATGTGCAGCTCCTTCCAGGGATTTTTGAACTAAAAATAGGATATAACAATATCCAATCACCACTGTCAGCCCCATCGATTGGGATGTTCCCAGGGAGGTTAGCAGGGTCAAACCAGGAGGGATGATTGGGTGATTGAAGCCCCACCCCGTTTTGACATGTGCGTTGCAGGCACATAAAAAGGGACAAGGCTTTGGTTACCCCTCCAGTGCCTATCACTGACTCCCCAAATGTTCATCATCATCATCTCCTTCATCGAAGGGTTGAAATCTGAGTAAAAATATAAAAGATTCCAGTCATGCCCCTGCATAATAGTTAATTTCTTTCTTTCTAAATGGAAACTGTCCAGGATCAAAATGTGTCTGTTTAAAAATAACTAAGTAAAATGAGCTCCAAGTGTACCCTCCAGATATTCAGTCAAGATGCTGAACTCATCCATTTCCTCGTTCTCCCAGATAGAAATTGGGAGATTTCTGTAATTTATACTGCAGCATTGGACAGTCTCTGTTTCAGCAACTAGATGAGATTGAGAAATCATATGTACAGCACCTGCTGCCCTGGAGATTATCTATCCAGCCATTCTGTTGGAATCATTTACTTTTGCCTAGTTAAAACATATGTGGCTTTCCAAAACTTACTGACACCAGCCCCATCAATCCTAGCCAGCAGTGGAAAACGGAACNTACCCACTATAGAAGAATGGTCACTTAAAGTCTCGAACTTAGCAGAAATGGCCAAGATTTCCGCTTATGTGAAGGATTATTCACAAGAAAGATATATTTTGGTTTGGAGAAGATGGATAGATTATATTGAGCGTAAATATGGGACCAAAAAATATCATTTGGTTTTTGAGTGAATTTTAGAGTATTATTGTTGTATAAAAGTTAGAATAATTTATTTAGTACTATTTTTAATTATTAAAGTGATGTTATTATTATTGTTTTTAATAACTGTATATTTGTTTAAAAGAGAGTTAAAGGAGGTTATAGATACGTTATTTTAATAGTTGATTAATGTTAGAGTATGATTATTTTATTGTTAACCCTGTGATTGGCACTGGGAAGTGAGGGGGGAGGGAGTGGAAGGGTGGGTTGGGGAAGGGGGGGATTTATATTGTAAAAATTTTATAAAATTTTCAATAATAAAAAAAAAATCCTAGCCAGCAGGAGTCATGGGAGTTCTAGTCCCACAATATTTAGAGCAGGGGTCTTCAAACTTGGCCCTTTTATAACTTGTGGACATCAACTGCCAGAATTCCTCAGCCAGCGTGTCTGGCTGAGGAATTCTGGGAGTTGAAATCCACAAGTCATAAAAGGGCCAAGTTTGAAGACCCCTGATTTAGAGGGTTTAGCCTAGTTTAATGTATTGAAAGATTGTTCTTAAAAACTGGTCACCGTGATCCAAAAAATGTTGAGACCCCAGAAAGTGTGTAGAGAAGAGCAATAAAGATGATAAGGCATCTGGAAGCTAAATCGTATGATGAACTGTTGAGGAGTTCAGTATGTCTAGCCAAGTGAAGAGATGGATCGGGGGGGACATGATAACAGTCTTCTAATACTTGAGGTGCTGTTAGAGAGAAGAGGGAACTGACTTATTCTCCAAAGCATCAGAAGGCAGGGTAAGATTCAGTGGGTGGAAGCTTGTTAAAGCGAGATCTAACTTGGAAGTAAGGAGAAATTTTCTGACAGTGAGAAATTAACCAGTGGAAAAGGTTGCATTCCAGAATTGTGGGTGCTCCATTGCTGGAGGTTTTCAAAAGTAAACTGGTCAACCATTTGACTGAGATGGTGTAAGGTCATCTGCCTTGAGCAGGGGATTGAACTACCGGTAGATGACCTCTGAAGTCCCTTCCAGCTCTATGATTCTGTGTTCTGTGTCTTAAAAGTCCATGCTTCAAGTCCATGAGGAGGATTCCATGATACATCAACCCAACCTCTCTAGTAAAAAAAGAAAAAAGCCATATGGCTTTTTATATAGGCACAAAAAGCATTAAAAAATTAAACTTGTATAGCAATAATGATAACAGCCGATGGCATTTGATCTAGTATAATATTGCATTGCTAGGTGTTTTTAAGCATACCTAGATTCTCTTTCTATTCTATATTTGCATTGCTAGTGTAATTTTATTCAGCATTTGTAAACTAAATGGTATATGAATTCACAGGACCAAATAGTGGAGCCACTATAGATTTTTTTAACAAAAAGCCATATGGAAAAGGGGTTCTATAAAGACTCAGAGATATCACAGGATTCAGAAGCCATCTGAGATAGTGAGTCAGCTTCCAGCACTGTCAAGTCTTCTTGTTTTTGCCCCTCGGAATAGCTGACGGATTAATTCAGTACTTAAGCAGGTGTTAAACTGAGTCTCAATTTCACAGGGGAAGCCATGGAACGCTGAAGAAAAATCTCAACCCTTTGCAATCATCAACAGAGGATGCTATGAAAGATCACAAAGCCATGGTTGTGAAAGATTTAGAGAAACGGCTGCATTTATGGAATGATGACTCTTTCCACAGTCAACAGGTCAGTTTGTTAAAATGTGTGTGCTTCTGAAATGTCAACATTTGGGGGAGCTACACCTGGAAAAAGGAAACCTCTCACGTAGTGTGGCATTCAATGGGCAAAAGGTGTTGATTGCCTCAAATGGAGCCACTTGACATAGAAAAGAGGTAAAATTCTATCCAAGACATGCACTCCCACACCCTGTTCCAAAGTCCCAAACTTGGGAAGGATTTTATAGACTGATCCCTTAAAGTGAATGTGAATATTTCTTGCTTACAATCACTTATTATAGGATATCATGATTTGTCTAAAACAGGGGTATCTTGTGGACATATGGACTTTAGCATGGCTGGCTGGGGAATTCTAGGAGTTGAAGTCCACAGGTCTTAAGGTTGCCAAGGTTGGACTCCCCTGGTCTAAAGCATACAGATTTGTCAATAATTAATAGTTGTTTATACCAGAGCTGTAAATAGCATGATTTCAATTATCTTGGAACCAGCCATTTCCCCCTTCTGATGAGGGGACAGGTTGACTTTGAGGAGAATGATACATACTCAGTCACTAACTACTCCAATGACTTCCAGTCGAGACAATTCTCTCACCTTGCAAAGGTGAAAGTCCTATCTCACTGCCTAGAGGTTCTTAAATTCTGAACAGTGATCAGGATCAGGCTTAATCCCGGCATGATGGAATGATTTAGGGGTCCACTTTGGTTATCTTCTATTTTTGACTGTGGATTAAATTGCGCCATCCTGCATGGGCTTAGTTTGTAACTTGAGGGCCCTGATAACGCTCATGGTTCCTTCGCTATGGCTAAGAGGCCCTTTCCACAATTGCATTTGATGTGACAGTTATGATTGCCTTTGTCTGGGAGGCCCTGCTCACAGTCACTCCTGTCTTAGTCACCTCTTGTCTGGACTTTTGCAGTGCACAACTCCAACTGATCCAGAATGCAACAAGTAGAGATGGGATCCATAGGTTCGAGAGTTGCGTTGATTACTGGTTTCCTTCTGAGTGCCATTCAAGATGTTGGTTATTACCTTTAAAATCCTATATAGCTTGCAATTTGGCCACCTTCTCTTAATGACTTCTCCTCAACCTGTAAAATGAGGAATGATGGGATCTCTCCAAGTTCCTCCTCTTCAGGAGTGTCATCTTCAGGGACCTCTCTCAGTAGAGCTACCACTTCCTCAGTAGAGCATCACCTGATTAGTTTTGCAGAAAGCCATTAAAACTTGGCTATTCCAAGAAATATTGTTGTGGCTTGTTGTGATTCGTATTAAGTGGAATCCTTCTGTTATGGATTTCTATGTCCTATTGTTGTTCCACTGGTGCAAGGGCCAATGCTGGTCCTTGTTGCATTGATTACTACTTCAATTTTCTAATGGAAGAATATAAACATTTCAGAATCCTGTTTGGAATGACATAAATTGCAGTAAACAAAAAAAAATGTGCTTAATATGGAGTGTGTCAACAATATACATCAATAAGAGATCATACTGGGCATCATTAAGTCAAGATTATATTGATATTTAGCTGCTGTTATCAGCACAGTCCATTGTAATGAGTTATATATTCAGGATGATGCCTATCTTGCTTTTAGCAAGGTTGTTGAAGACATCACTGTGTCTCCCATTAGTTTGTTTTTTTTAATTAACAACAAGGAATTGTACTAAGTTTATTCTTCAGGAGGAAATGGACTGCCAGTTTTTCCCAGAATATCTTTAGAACAGACATGTCAAACACAAGGCCCGGGGGCCGGATGCGGCCCGCAAAGTGGTTTCATGAGGCCCGCGAAGCCATCCTGGAAACAGTGAGGGAACGGCCCCCGCTGCCTTGGCCCTGGCCCAGGCCAGCTGGGAGCCAATGTACAATTTTGTGGTGGCCATCTATGCTGAAACGCATTCAGTCTTAGCTCCATAATCCCCCCCCGCATGGCCTGAGAGGAACAGTGAGGCTCCTCCAGTGGACCATGCCTTGGCACTTGCCCTGGTCCCATCTCCTTCTGCCAGAGACCCTCAGATCTGTCCCATTCCTGCCCAGACCCTCACAGGCATCCTTGACACGAACGATGTAGAGTTGGCCACACCCACCCAGTAGGCCACACCGACTCCATCCACACCCACCCAGTAGGTCGCACCCACCCTGGCCACACCCACCCGTCCCCCTGAGGGCAACCGCAATGCTGATGCGGCCCTCAATGAAATTGAACATGACCCAGAGGCATTCTGGCAGGGGTCTTCTCCAGATGGAGGGCTGCCAGCTGTCCCTGCTGCAATTGCCAGAGAAGCACCAGAGGAAGATTGAAAGGGGTACCAGAAAGTAGAACGGTGCACCTGCTCCGGTCCATCACTGATCTTGTATACAAGATCTTGTTTATTTATTTCTGTATTTAATATATATTTGTTAGGCAAGGAATACAAAACTAGAGGTGGCTTGGGAGCTCATTCCTCAGCTCCAAACAGTACTACCAGATATTTTCTCAGAAACTCTAATAGAAGGTATCACCAAGGAAAGGGGAATATAGAACCTCAAGGTCTCAGTCCTACAAGGTAGACCCAAGCAGGAGATCAAATCCCCAAGAAGGCTACTTTTGTTGAGATGGGCTATAATAACAGAATCTTGCCAATCTGAGTGTCCTGTCCTATACCTCTTCTTCCTTCTTATAGTTCGGTAAATTATGGCAATGCCAGTCTGAGGCACTTATGAATGTTATCTGAACATCCTGGTTTAGCTCCTTTCCATCTAGCTTCTGCATATCTCCATCAAGGTCATCTTACTTATTCTCCACATTGAAACCCCCCACAGCCATTTCAAAAGCCACTTTGCCCAAGCCTGCTTTAATCTAAAGGCAAAGTTACCTCCTCCTCAAGGTACAAAATATAAGCTACTATACATTATAGCTAAAGTAGACACATCACTGGGGTTTTTTTTTTAAAAAAATACTCAGTTCAGCCCCATCCACCGATATGATTGTCTGCATCCACTTGGTGACCTTCCCGTCCAAATTTGAAGAGTGGTATTAGACTACCCAAAGTTTGCTTATTTCTGGTCCAGGCAATGCCAAATGTTGGTATATTCTTTTGAACAGGCCAGTGCAGTAATTCATGCCATTGTGTTCATGTAATAGCTTGACAATCCTATTGTTTTCTTTTATTTATTTGGCCTTATATCTTTCACGAAAACTCAGAAATGGAAAAGAAAGAACTAGGCTTCCAACGTGCAGAGGGATACTCTTCGTTTTGGCATGCTTGCACACTATGCAATATTGTCTTCCTAACCTAACTCTAGACTCAGGTGTGGCAGCCACTTCTTTCACCAAATAATCTAGCACAAGGCTTTTCAACCAGTGGTACGGGTACCACCTGTGGTACATTGGCACCTGGCAGGTGGTACGCGACCATCCTAGAAAAGTGGTAGCGGGGGAGGGGAATGAACTGAACCAGTGGCGGCACCACACAAGCCTGAGCGAGAGATGGCTGGAGCTGCAGGGCTGTCAGGGCTCAGCGGAAGCGCCAGGATCAATGCTGCTTTCCAGCTGATCGGCGCTTCTTCGGGACTGTCAGGGCTCAGTGGAAGCGCCAGGATCAGCACCAGGCTCCAGCTGGAGCTCGGCACTGATCCTGGTGTTTCTGAGCCCAGAAGAAGCACCAATCAGCTGGAAAGCAGCACTGATCCTGGTGCTTCTGCTGAGCCCAGAATCAGCTGGAATGTTGCAGCATCTCCAGGGTCTTCTGATTTACATTCAGATGCTTGGCAACTGATTCATATTTATGACGGTCACAGAGTCCCAGGGTCATGTGAAGTGACCAAAACCTGCTGTAACCACCCAGCAGATGGGGAGGGGGGGAATAAAAACCAAACACCCCCCACCCCATCCCCGCTTCCTATCCTCAACAGAAATGCTCACAACAATGAAAACCTCGGACAGGAGGAAGAGTGTGGCCAGGCAGGCAGGCAGGTGTCTTGCTCGGCTGTAGCTTGGGGGGCACTTTTTTCAGTGCCATTGTAACTTCAAACAGTCACTAAGCGAACTGTTGTAAGTCGAGGACTACCTGTACTTCATCACTTTTTCCCCTTTTGGGGGGGTGTCATCAAGTTTTTGACACCTTGCTAGGCGGCTGGTGGAACTCTGATATTGCCATATCCTAAAAGTGGTACAATGGGTGAAAAGGTTGAAAAGCCCTGATCTAGCAGACAGATGCTAGACCCAAGGATAGGGTCAAAAATGTCAAGATGGCAACATGTAACTTTAAAAAGGGGGCGGGGTGGCTTCAATTATACTGCCACTATCTTGATTCTTTTAATACACACATGAATACCCCAGAGAGCTGGCTGGCAGACTGATAAATAAATATATAAAAATCCAGACTGGAACCGCCCCAAAGAGTGTAGGAGAAGGCTTTGCTTCCTCTCACCCCCTTTGTGACTTGAGTTCACATGTGAAAAAGGAAAAAAGAAATGCTGAGGCTACTCTCCCATCTCTGTCTGGAAGCCAAACTGAAAGGTTCATTTCAGATTTATTCTCCCATCCAGGAATTCTCACCATGTGAAAGTGGCAATAGCAGACCTAGCACAAGGCATGAGCAAAAACCTGTTAATTGGAATAGAACTGAATTATGGTTAATAGCCCAATGACATCAGGTATCCTGTCATTCTACTTTAGCATGCAGGGTCAACCTAGCTGGAGACTAACTCTTTCCTGTAATCATAGCTAAGATGGCTTTGCAAGTGACTAGCATTTTGGAAGAGATGAGACCTCATATTTTTAGATTTACTATTTTTATAGAATCCAGAACTGAGCTGTCTTCCTGCAAAAAGGTCCCAGGGCCAAGTGGGGCAAAACAAGCCAAATTAAACTGAGTAAATACCACATGACAGATTGTGAAATAGATTCAGGAATACCTATGGGATGACTAAGGAGATGTTTCTCCCCACATACCAGCATTGTCAACATTGTGATGCTTGTAGGTGGTCTCAACTTCTCCGTATCCACCGACTTACTAGAATGAAAGGAACCCTACAGAAGTGAAAATTAGCATCGGCACAGCCAATAAATGTTTCAGTCTCTTCCTTTGGATTGAGCTACTGAATAATTTCTAGTAAATCACAAACACGTGGCATATTTGAGCAGATGGCAGAAACAAGGGAGCTAAAGTTCCTGCTTGCTGAAGGAAAGAGTAAGATAAATTGCTGAAAAGATGATGATAAAATATCACCCAGTGTTTTGCATTAGTGATATATGGCTCCTTTAGAAGCCTCCCTCATTCTGCAGTCACTGAACCAATAGATGAGAGTGTGGCATGTTGTATAAGTTCACAAAGGTTGTACTCCTATGCACACTTGCTTGGGATTCAACTCGAGTAATTACACCCAATGGGATTGTCTTTAGAGCAGGGGTCTTCAAACTTGGCCCTTTTGTGAATTGGGAACTTCAACTCCCAGAATTCCTCAGCCAGACACGCTGGCTGAGGAATTCTGGGAGTTGAAGTCCACAAGTCATAAAAGGGCCAAGTTTGAAGGCCCCTGCTTTAGAGGATAGAAGCACCAAGTTACAACCTTTATCGCCATTGTGATGGACTGATTATTATTCTCCTCATAGTTTCAAGCAAACGTCCCAAGGCAATTCTACACTTGTAACTTACTGTGCTGTACACAGGTAGTCCTTGATTTATGAACACAATTGGGACCAGAATTTCCACTGCTAAGCAAGGCAGTTGTTAAATGAGTCATGTCTGATTCTATGACTTTTTTTGCCACAGTTGTTAAACAAATTACTGCAGCTAAGTGAATGATACAATTGTTAAGCAAATCTAGGTTCCCCCATTGACTTTGTTTGTTAAAAGCTAGCTGGGAAGGCCACAAAGGGCAATCACATTGTCCCAGGATGCTGTAACCATCATAAATACATGCCCGTTGCTGAACATCTGAATTTTTATCCTGTGATCGCAGGGATGCTGTAGCAGTCATAAATGTGAGCACCAATCATAAGTCACTTTTTTCAGTGCTGGTGCTGTGCAATATATCAATAATAAAACAGGTTAGTTTGTAATTTAATTTCCATAGCAGTGGCTGAGTGATGCTATAAGAGGTCATAAATCACTAATTTGAAAATGGTCTGTGTATCCTTCTCTCTTCCTCTTTTATTAAAAGAAGCCCATCTAGGCTTGCTTCAGAATCAGTTTCAGATCTGGGAAATTGGAAAATTCCAGGATTTATTTTCAATAAAATAATACCCATAAATGTCTTCAGAACCTGTTCCTCACGCAATTTTCCTCATTCCTCGTTCCCTCCGCCAGAAAACAGCCTATGATGAAAATCTGGCTCGCGGGCTTCAGGGACCCAGCCCTCATTCCCCAACCTTCAAGTTTACCGCTGAGGAAGTATCCCAGGTACAGCCTTCCTTTCCCACACATGTGTGCCTCATATGTACATATGTTCAGTAGAATGCAAAACCTGAAATTCAGCTTCTGCCATTGAAATGAGGTTGGGGGTTTCTTACATTAAAATGAGCTGTGATCATCCTTGATTATTCATGGTAAGTATTTTAATAGCAGCCAAAGATGTTCATTACCAGAAATCTGGATGCAAAGCAAAGGTATTTCACAAACCACAAGAAATGTTCAAATTGAAAACCCTGTTGAAACATAGTTTAGTGTGTTTGCATTCTGATTAGAGAGCATTCAAGCAGCTCATGAGTTAACTGTTGTTAATTCAACTGTTGTTAAGATTCACAATCCATTATATTCCAAAGTAAGTAACATTTCCAGATTTTTATTGTGATGCATATTCAGTTTACAGGTTTTCAGTTTGCAGCCGTCACTGCAGTTAAGAATCCCCAGCCTGAGTCCATACTATAGACCAGGGGTGTCAAACTACCGGCCTGCAGGCCGAATGCATCCATGCAAAGGCCGTGCCACCCCAGCTCGGGCAATGCAAAAAAAAGTCACGATACGTCATGACACATAACGTGACGTGGCGAGTTTGACACCCGTACTATAGACATTCTTTTGACATTTTCTATAGGCCAAAAATGTTGTAATTCCTCAGCAAAATCTATATATTACCGAAATCATTGTATGAGCATTATAACTACCCAGGTTTCTTCCATGTTCCAAGGTAGCATTCTGGTTTGCTGCCATGTATATTATTCTGTTTCTAATATTCTCAATCCCTTACAGTACTAAAAATAAAATACCTCAGGATGTCTGTAACTAAAAATCAGGGATATCTAGGGGGGGTGATAAAAAGTGAGGATGGTGGCCACAATGGTGTGATCAAAGTCTGCCTGTTTTTATGTGTATTTTATGTATGATATACATAAAAAACAGGTAAAGCTTTGATCATACTGTTGTGCCTGCCATGTTGACTTTTTTGACCATGCTCTATAGGCACCTCTGTGTAAAATCATAAAGTACGACTAGCACCAAAAGATTATGGAGAGCAGATTTCTGAGAGATGTAGGACAACCCTGGTTTATGCTGGCATTAAATTTAAGGATAATGGAGGTTTACCTCAGAAGGCAATAATAATGTTTGCAATAGCTATATTTACTATTTACTGATTTTGCTCAAAATTGTTACTATGGATAAATACGTATGTTTGATTGGCAGAGACTGGCAATTTTGCTTTCCTACTTTTAAAGGCGTTTCATAACAACAAAGAGAAGCAAGCAACTGAGATGAGAGTTGGCTCATTTTCTAAAGCAATCTGCTGAGATATCTTTTGTGAAAGACAAAATTAAACAAGGTGAAATCTTATAGGCCTGGAGTTTGCCTGCCAACTGGGGAGCAGCCACGGAGCAGAGTTAACCTAATAATCTTGAAAGTAATAGGACTCCCAATTAGCAGCTGGACCTCTGGCTGCATTTTTCACAGATGTGTCATCTTCCGCATACAATTCCTTTTAAAGGGCTATTTAGGAGTCAGAATAAGTGCAATAAGGAAGATCTGGAAACAGGCTTCTCCCCAGCGAAAGAATGTGAATTTTTTTTCTCCAGGACTTCATTCCCATCAGTTCTGCCTCACCTCCCATCACAAAGGGTCCTTCTAGATGGATGACGTGTACAAGGATGGTATGACTAACTTTATTAATGCCCCCTCTCCGTTCTTGGGCTCTTCTCTTCCTTGTCTGAAGAGCAACCAAGAGAAGAAGCAAAAAATGGAAGGTTGGGGATGACAAGCTCATTCCACAGGATGGGTATGTGAGATTAAATGTGGACTGTCCCAAAATGACTTCTGAAGGGAGTGCTTTAGGGGTGAAAACATTGATGGGGTGGAAATGTCTTATGATTTCCCCATCAGGCAAACAGCTTTTTGTGAGAGAGGGGTTTCGAGTAAGAAAATCTCATGGGGATAGTTGAACATGATACTCCTTGTTCTATGATCCTGATTAAATTGAGAAGTAAGGGCTCTCATATATACAGTGGGGAGATTTCCCCACTCATATGTACAGTGGGGAGATTTCCATTTAGAACCTCCTACATTTTGGGTACAAGATAGCCTACCCTGAACTTCATCCTGCTGATATTATTATTATTTACCCAGTGTAAGAGCAAGTAGAGATATACATTCAATTTTCTTGGACATATGGACACCTAGGTTCACTTTTTCTATTCTTGTTAGTTTTTATCTTCTTTTCAAAAGTCTTAATTTAAAAAAATATACAAAAAGGGAGGAGCTATTGAGACCAATAGCTCCACTTGGTACAATCCCCCACCTCCACCAGTTTAAAAAGATGGTAATGAATCGAGTATCTTCACCTCATTTTCTTTTACTGGAATCAAAAGAAGACAGAGATTCAACTCCTTATCTCAACATTAATAGACAAAGTTGAAATCAAACAATATTAAGACAAGTAAAAACAGTGGATTAGAAAATGTTTAATTTGTGTTATCTTAAGTTTCTTAAGCCTGGAAACTCTGGGAGTTGAAGTCTACATATCTTGAAGTTGCTGAGGTTGAGAAATACTGTACTGAATTAATCAAACAGGAAATGATAAAAAAACATGTTCATGGTAAACATTCAGATTGCCTATTCTATTTTGAGCAGATTATTGCTTTATTTGTATGTGTATCGTGCTTGTTGTTATGCTTGAGTGAAGTTGCTTGTTGTTGTTATTTTCCATTTATAAGATCTTTGTGACCTTGGACAAAAAGCAACCCTTTTGTACGCTTCCAAAAATATCAGTGTTTGCACTGAAATCTGTAAATAGTGATGTGATTTTTTCATTGTTGCTCAGAATTAAATTCCTTTAAATGTGTTATCTGTTGTTTTCAAAGAAGGAAATTATTTTACAAAGTATTTAAGTTCCTTGAATTCCTCTTTTGCAATATTGATGTCTCTTTAGCCTGACAGTTCTACTCTGCTTCTTCCTTTTATTGAAAGAACAAGAAAAATAATGATGTCTGTCTTTTTTCATTCAGGACTCTGTTTTGAATTATTGTCATCAAATAAACTGATTAAAGGGCACAATGTAATAAATTCACACTTTTTTACACTTCTAATATGAGTTTGGCCTGAAATAAGAAGAATTGCTTTTTGGTCTCAAGGGATTTTCCAAAATGCTGGAGGCTGCAAGATAGATGGAGCCACCCCACACACACTGGGAGGGGATCATGGGTTTTAAGAAATAAACCCTAGCATAGCCATTTTAGAGTTTACGCTCCATATTTCATGGGTTTTCATTTTCAAAATGGTGTATTTCCAGCAAACTTGAACTTATTTTGGGGGTTGCAAAAGTGGCCACATGTTGCCCCACTGAAGACCTTTTGAATGATGGTAGGTGAGACCCACAGTCATCTCCAAATCTTTATCTAGGCTATTGCTGCAGAAGAAGGAGTGTTGCCTGTTGGCAAGAGAAGAAGGTACAATCTCTTCCTCACTATGAAATGCAGTGTTCAGTTGATTACTGGATTCTAATCATGCATCTGGAAGCATCCCTATTCAAAGGTCTAATCTGAAATCAGAGGTCTTCAAACTTGGCCCTTTTATGACTTGTGGACTTCAACTCCCAGAATTCCTCAGCCAGGCATGCTGGCTGAGGAATTCTGGGAGTTGAAGTCCACAAGTCATAAAAGGGCCAAGTTTGAAGACCCCTGTCTGAAATCATCCTTGGATTAGAGATGAAAAAAGGTAGTTGTGTTTATTCTTTGATGGAATCCTATGACAAACATTTAGGGAGGCGATTCCTCCTATTATTTGGAGCAATGCGCAAATGAAGAGAGTAAGAGGTTTTCCATCCACTTAGCCCCACCCTATTTGTTCATATGGTTTACGTTCGTTGAATCTCTAATAATTTGAATCTATTTATGATTGTTTTTGGCCATATGGGGGCCATTACCTGGGGGGAGGGGAAACTATATACCAAGAAATATGTATTAGCCTCCAGTGAGATATGTAGACTTGATTCAACTGTTGTTTTGCAGGAATATAAAATTTCCAATTTTGAGCAGAGATTAATGAATGAAATAGAGTTTCGGCTTGAACGTACCCCGGTGGATGAATCAGATGACGACATTCAACATGACGAGATCCCCACCGGCAAATGCATCGCTCCAATTTTTGACAAGAGACTCAAGCATTTCCGTGTCATGGAAGGATATCCAGCTACATTCACTTGCAAAACTGTTGGAATCCCCACACCCAAGGTAGGGCCAGCAAACAGCAGAACACTTCCCGGCAATTTCTCCTGTTAGTTGCTTTGATCTAGTCCAGGGGTCGGCAACCTTGGCTCTTTTATGAGTCGTGGACTTCAGCTCCCAGAATTCCTGAGCCAGCCATGCTGAGGGGAAAGGGAGAGGTTTCCAAGCTGAGCTATGCTGGCTCAGGAATTCTAGGAGTTGAAGTCCACGAGTCATAAAAAAGCCAAGGTTGCCTACCCCTGATCTAGTCCAATAAAAAGAGCTTCACCCCCCCCCCAAGACATTTGTATTTGCAGAATGCAAGGAAAGGTGGCTGTGAATATTCTATTTTGGAGGGTTGGGGTCCATGTAGATAAGCGGGAGATTTAAGAAGACTTAAGAAGCAGCAACTATTTTTTTCCTTTGGTGGATCAGAGTCAGATTTTGTTTTCAGAAAGGCAAGCCATGCCTATGACTCTAAATATTCAAAGGACAGAGTGCTGTGGAAGCCATGACAATTTCTAATTCCTATTAAATGGTAAGATCCTGTCTCTTAGGTTGTACCATTGTGTTTTAGGAGAGCTGATACAAATATGGCCTCTGTGTTTTACTTCCACTTCATTTTTGTACTCCATAGATGAACAGGAGGCATGTTACCACGTGTAGCTCCTTCTTAATTGCACACTGGAGGAAATATGATGCTCATCAGCCATTGCCCAGTTATGCAGTGGGGAACAAACACTTCCCCAATTTAGTGCCCTTCCAACTCCCATTAACTCTCAATGGGCATGGCTTTTGTCTATAATTTCTGCAGGTCATACGATCTGAAATCTAACACACTTGGAGATCACCATGATGATAAGAGAAGAGTTAGGATTTTTTTTCAATCAGTAATTACAATAAATACTCTATTTTGGAGGTTTGGGGGCCATGCAGATAAGCAGGAGAGATTTAAGAAGACTTAAGAAGTAGAAAATATTGTTTCTTTGGTGGATCAGAGTCATTTCCAGGTTGCTTCTCTCTTTGATCAGTTTCCAACCATTGTTTCTTGTCCTGCCCTCTGGTGCTTTGGTGAATAACGTGACCCATTCTTCTTTGTGGCAGCCCCTCAAATACTGGAACACTGTTATCATGTCTCCCCTATTTCTTCTTTTCTTTAAACTAGCCAAACCTGCAGCTGTTCTTTGTATATTTTAGTCTCCAGGCCTTTGATCATCATAATTGCTCTTCTCTGAATTTTTTCCAAACTCTCAATATCTTTTTGGTAATATGGTGACCAAAATTGGCTGCAGTATTCCAGTTTGTGATCTTACTAGGGTTTTATAAAGCGGTACTAATATTTCATGTGATCTTGATTCTATGCCTCTGTTTATACAACCCAGGATTATATTAACTATTTTGGCTGCTGCTGCACACTGCTGGCTCATAGTCAAGTGATCGTCCACTAGGGCTCCAAGGTCCCTCTCACAGTTACTGTTTTTAAGCCAGGTCTCACCTAATCTGTCCTTGTACCATTGATTTTTCCTGCCTCAATGTAAAACTTTGCTTTTCTCCACACTGAAACTCATTTTGTTGGATAGGGCCCATTGTTCAAGTAGTTTATTGCAAAATTAAAACTTGAATTGAGAATCTATTTGCTGCATTGTTTCATGCAATCCTTTTACTCTCAAATAAATAATCCCAATGAATTCAATGAGATTTTCTTCTAAGTCAATATACATAGGATTATATCATAAAATAAGGCTACAATAGATCTTTCTTTAAAAATCCCCCAGGTGTACTGGTTTAAGGATGGCAAACAGATATCAAAGAAGAATGGACATTTCAAAATGATTCGACAAGAGGATGGAACTTGTTCTTTACATATTGAGGCTCCTACAAATGATGATGATGGAAACTATACATTCATGGCTGCAAATCCTCAGGTACAAATTCCTATATACATACATATACGTACATTGTTTAAGCTTAAGAGAATGAAGAAAGACGCATACATTTTGAAAGTCATATTTAATGATTGTTTAAGTGCCATCAGTTGATTTTGAATCTTAGCAACAATGGCAATAACTGCAGTATAAGATTTATAGTTATAAAACTATGATTTTTGCCTTGTTTCTTAAATATCAGCCTTAAGTATCGCAAATGAGATCTAGCAATGAAGAATGAATCATGCACGATGGATGAACAAATAACGTTTCTTCTCTCTTGCATGTTCTGGCAGGGAAGAATCAGCTGCTCTGGTCGTTTGATGGTCCAGACTCCTCCACTGCGGGGTAGATTATCAACAACTATCCAGTCTCACAGGTAAAAATAAAATAAAATTTAAAAAGTATCTGGCGCTAAAGCATAGATTGTGAAGTAAGCATGAGTTTTATTTGGCAAATTCAAGTTGTAAGTTTGGAGATCCTTAGTTTCTAAGCAGTGTGTCAACGCTGCAAATACTGTATATTCTTGCTTTGACAATATGCAGAACTGTCTGGTATTTTTATAGTTAAACCAGGCAACAGGGAAAAAGGGAGGAGAATAAGGATAGCCAGGGAAAAAGAAACCTGAAGTAAACCACATCTTCCAAGTTGATTGGAAGATGTGAACCATGACCCCAAAATAAGGGGGGGGGGNGGGGGGGGGGAAATGCTTAGAATGTATATGCGTAACGGAAAAGAAGCCAGACCTAAGCATTTCCACCATGCTGTACTGACGTCTCTGTAACCTTAATAAATGCTTTTAGGAAAAAATATGCCTGAAAGTCCTTTTAAGTGTTTCGTTAATCAGACACATGACACAGTGACATTCAGGAGACCGTGTTTTCTTACCTAAAAGCACTTCTTCCTGCCCACCCTATCCAATATGCTGATGTGTTTGAATTGCAGGGGAAGGTCCCGTGTATCAGAAAGAGAGCGGGAACCTCTGCAGGAACGTTTTTTCCGGCCATATTTCCTGCAGGCACCCGGGGACATGGTAGCCCATGAAGACCGGCTTTGCAGACTCGATTGCAAGGTATTGGGATCGGGGGGGGAGGGGCTTTCTTTAGTCGCCTGCATAGGTGGTGCAGGGGGTGCACTAGTAATAGTGCATTATTATTTGCATTACTCGTTGCTCATATTCTCTAAGAACACAAGCACAACCAGGTAGCTTTCATTTGAGACAAGTTAAGGAAAGCGAATGGTGGATTTCCCTGGCATTACAACAAATGTCAGACGCTGCCATGAAAAGCATCCATCGGTGACTCTCATTAACCATGGGTTCCAGTTGATGTACATGCTTATTTCTTTGACATTCAGTTTGCACGTCACAAGCAGCATGCTTGGGGTTTGTCCGGTGCATTTGTATCTGAGCCAACTATTGTTTAACAAACCATGGTTAATGTAGGCTTATACAACCAATTACGGTTCACCATAAACTTTGATCCAGGCCTAGAATACGATTTCGTTTCCCTGGCTTTCATACATCATTTGTTCTACAAGAACAATGAACTTGGAATAGAGTTCGCTAATATGAAGAAGTATGTCGCTTGCTTACGACTGTTTTGTCCTCTGCTAGGTAAGTGGATTACCACCACCGGATCTGATGTGGCTTCGGAATGGCAAGCCTGTGTTACCCGATGCCACTCATAAAATGCTGGTCAGAGAAAATGGAGTACATTCTTTACTTATTGATCCTCTCAGACAAAGTGATGCTGGAATCTACACCTGCATAGCCACCAACAAAACAGGACAAAATTCCTTCAGCTTGGAACTGTCTGTTGTAGGTAAGTCTTTATTAGATGTTCTTCTTCATCCACCCTGAGCATTAGACCGTTTGTGTACTTCGTTAACTAGAACCCCTGTGGCTGAAAATTCAATCCTATGGAAATGTTCATTATCTTAATGAATTGTGTACCATGAATGGGGAGCTTGAGTGAATTCAAGAGCCAGAGCTTCTTCGCAGTGGGTGGGATGTCACTGGCCAAACCCCAAATCTTTATGTCATCCAGCTCTGGGGAGAACAGTTGTTAAGATGGCCAAAACACCTAGAATACTGACATAGGAGTCCTAGTGGACAATCACTTAAATATGAGCCAGCAGTGTGCTGCAGCTGCCAAAAAGGCCAACACAGTGCTGGGCTGCATTAACAGAGGGATAGTATCAAGATCACATGAAGTATTAATACCACTTTACAATGCCTTAGTAAGGCCACACTTGGAATACTGCATCCAGTTTTGGTCACCACGATGTAAAAAAGATGTCGAGACTCTAGAAAGAGTGCAGAGAAGAGCAACAAAGATGATTAGGGAACTGGAGGCTAAAACATATAAGGAAAGGCTGCTGGAATTGGGTATGTCTAGTTTAATGAAGAGAAGGACGAGGGGAAACATGATAGCAGTGTTCCAATATCTCAGGGGCTGCCCCAAAGAAGAGGGAGTCAAGCTATTCTCCAAAGCGCCTGAAGGCAGGACAAGAAGCAACGGATGGAAACTAATCAAGGAGAGAAGCAACCTAGAACTAAGGAGAAACTTCCTGACAGTTAGAACAATTAACCAGTGGAACAACCTGCCTCCAGAAGTGGTGAATGTTCCAACACTGGAAGTTTTTAAGAAGAGATTGGACAGCCATTTGTCTGAAATGGTGTAGGGTTCCTGCCTGAGCAGGGTATTATTATTATTATTATTATTATTATTATTATTATTATTATTATTATTATTATTATTATTATTACTATTTTATCTCTTTTCCATTGTAGAAAATGCACAGCCTCTGAATAATGTGGAGTGTAGAGTAATCTGGCCTCAGACCTGGGAAAGAAGAACGTGTGGGAAAGAGACTCAGAGCAGACAACCGTGTGGTCCTAAAAATGGGGCAGTGAAGATTTTGGATAGGCTTTCAATATTCTGTTTAATATACCCTTATAACAATAAAATAGCATTCCTATTGTCTGTTTCTTGACCTGATCTTCCTTAAAGAGCTGGCAAGGAAATAAGACTCCAGGAAGATCTTACAGAGTTTATAGGGTCAAGGTGCATACTGAGTAAACTGGATATTCTTATTCAAAAATTTAGGTTTGGCCAATCAGGGACAACATATGAAAAAAATGGGTGGGGCTTTGATTATATACTTACAGCCAGCCTAGAAGTTTTTAACACAGAGAGAGATGCACATCCTCATATTGCAGACAGCAGACACACACAGAACTTTTTACAGTCTTGCAGAAACCATTTTGAACCATTTCAACCATTTCAAGGTCAAAATAAATAAATAAATCCATTTGTTTCTTTCTTCTTTTTTCAGAAAAGGAAGTTAAAAAACCCCCAGTGATACTAGAGAGGCTACAGAACTGTGGGGTGCCAGAAGGACATCCCGTCCGATTAGAATGTAGGGTAATTGGGATGCCACCCCCAATATTTTTCTGGAAGAAGGACAATGAAACCATACCTCCCCGCAGGGAAAGGATGAGGTGAGCATGGGGTTTTTGGAAAGTGCTTTTTGGTGGTCTAAAACGGTGAGATGTGAGATTTTATTGACCCAAACTTTTGATTTATTTTGCACTGAACATGTAGCATCTTTTAGTATGCATAACTCTTGAAGCACTTCACAATCAGCTTCTGAAACATTTAAATATGGCTTCTCTATACCCCATGCATCTCTTCCTATAAAGCACAATTAAAATGCTTTCAGGGTATGTACTGTATATGGTAATAAATATTGTTTATCTAGGGCAGTGATGGCGAACCTTTTAGAGACCGAGTGCCCAAAAACCGCCCCTGCCCCTCCAGCCCACCCCTGCTCTACTCCTGCCCCGCCCCACCCCTGCTTTGTCCCCACCCAGCCCACCTGCAGGGCCACTCACTGCCTTCATGGCCTGCCACAGATTGCCCAGGTGGTCCAACAGCGCCATGGTGGCCACACCCTCCGCCCGTGCCCCACAGCATCAATTGCGCGTGACAGGGCGTGAGAGCGGAGTCTTGTCCCCGCTGCCCAGCTGCCATGTCATTGGCTATGCTGCTCTGTGCGGGCCATGCTTGAGGGTGACTCTCCTCCAGGGGGGGCTGCTGGTGAGGAGGGGGCCATGTGGGGAGGCGGGGCTGGGGCAATGGCACATGTGCCCACAGAGAGTGCTCTGAGTGCCGCCTCTGGCACGTGTGCCATAGGCTCGCCGCCACTGATCTAGGGGAAAAAACCTCTGCTGAAATGTAGAATCCCCAAGAGCAGGTAGAACTTTTATGTATTACTAGGGATCAACTATAAAGTCCTACTGGAGACACATTATAGGAGGATAAAAATCAAGTATGCAAAATTACTATTACTGACTGCACACAATAAGCAAACTTGTTTGAAACAAGAGAATTTGGTCAAATAGTTCAACAGTCTTTGAGATCTTCCAATGCAGAATTCCAAGGTGATTGGTCACTAAGCAAGTCCTTCTCTACATAAATGCACACACATACCCACACACACACACAAATGTTGAAAGGGAGAAGAGGGGAGAGGGAGGAGGGAGGGAGGGAGGGAGAGGGAGAGAGTATAAATACCATGTTTCTGTTGTTTTCTTAAACGATTTCACTAAAATCCTCCAGTATGTCACAAATGACACTGAAATGATTTTATTTCATCTTAGTATGCACCAAGATGCTACAGGATATGTTTGCCTTTTGATTCAGCCTGCCAAGAAAGTAGATGCTGGTTGGTACACTTTGTCTGCCAAAAATGAAGTCGGCATTGTCTCTTGCACTGCTAGACTTGACATATATGGTAAGTAGCCCAAACTTTAGGAATAAATGAACAAAATGTATGGTAGATACGTGATCAGTCTTAATTCTGTATTTGTTATCTCTCCTACTTTCCCATTATGACACGTTTGTGTGATTACTACTTTTTGCTTACTGCTCATCATTTATGATAGCACCATAAAATCATAGGGCTGGAAGAGAACTTGGAGCTCTTCTAGTCCAACCCCCTGCGCAAGGCAGAAATCCTTATACCATCCTGGACAAATGGCTGTCCAATCTTTTCTTGAAAATCTCTAGCAATGGATCACCCGCAGCTCTGTGAGGCAAGCTGTGCTATTGATTAATTGTTCTCACTGTCAGGAAATTCTTCCTTGGTTCCTGAAACATGAAATACGACAACAAAACCATTAAAAATTTAATGACATACAGTGAGATTCTTTGTAGCAGTCAGGAGCAAAGTTATTCTAGATGAAGATGTGTTCTTTAAGAGTTTATGAAATTGAACAGAGAAGATGCATCATTGAAGGCAAGGATGCTCCACGCTATAAGAACCATCAATGGGAAGAATCCTGCTTAGATAATAGCCCTGAGGACTCAGCCCTCCTTAGATTTCAACGGGCCAGCTAGTGCATGCCAAGAGAGATGTTGAAATAGATCTTTAGGCTCAAAAGCATTTAGGGCAGTAGTGGATGATAGTAATATATTAAAATAGTATTTGGAATTTTCACATTATCCTAGCTGCCTAAAGTTTTTGGAGCAACTTCAAGGGCATTTAGCACACCGTTCTGTAATCTGCCTTAGGCTTTTCACTTTCAAACTAGGGATATCTCTTTTTACAACCTTTATACATCAGGGCTTTTCAACCAGTGGTACTCATACTATTGGTGGTACTTCAGCACCTGGCAGGTGGTACGCGACCAAGACAAGTATAGCAGGGGGAATGAGCTGAAGTGGCGGCAGCACCAGAAAGACCTGGGGGAGAGTCAGCTGGAGCTGCGGTGTTTCTGGGGCTCTGCTGGGGGGCCACGATCGGTGCGTGTTGCTCCAGCTGATTGGCACTTCCCGCAGTCTTGGGGGTGGCAGGAAGCTGCACACAGTCTTCGGGCGGAGAGTCAGCTGGAGCTGCAGTGTTGCTGGGGCTCTGCTGAGGGCCCAGGATCGGCACGCTCAGCTCCAGCTGATTGGCACTTCCAGCAGCGTCTGCTATCACCAAGAGCAGCAGACATGCCTTGGGGTGAGAGAGTCCGCTGGAGCTGAAGGGCTGCGGGGGCTCGGCAGAGGCCCCAGGATTGGCGCGCAGCTCCAGCTGATCAGCGCTGTTTGCAATGGCCAGCCGGGGAGTGGGTGACTACATGGGGAAGTGAGACTGAGGTAGCGATCGATGCTGGAGCTCTCCCTGAACCCCAGAGAGTGGCGGACCTGGAAGAGAAAAGGAGAAGGAAGGGGACGAGAGAAGAGGATAAAAAAGGAGGCTGTTTTGACAGGACATGGAGAGAGAAAAAGACGACAGGGAAAGAGAAGGGGATGGAGAAAGAGGGAGGGAGAAGAGGACAGGCTTCTATGAGACAAGTAGAAGGATTAATGAAAGAGTAGAGTAGAGGCTGTGAAAGAGAGAGAGAAGAGAGGGAGAGAGGAAGAAGGGCTGACCAGCTACCTGACCACCAAGGTAAGTGGTGCATATTAATAAATATGGATAAATTCGTCAAATGTTCATCAGTGCAAAGGGAAAGTGATTCAGCAAAGGAACCATCACCTTTTTTGGGGGGTCATCAAGTTTTTGACACCTTGCTAAGCACTGGTGGTACTCAAATATTGTCATGTCCTCAAAGTGGTAGAATCTGTGAAAAGGTTGAAAAGCACTGCTATACATAACCTAAAAGAGATCCCCAATAGTCATAGCCTACATTCATGCCATTATTTTTATTTTTTGCTTCAGCCCAATGGCATCAACAGATCTCTCAGCCAATCAAGTTTCGTTCAAGCAGCACCCGGTATGCAAATCTTACAGGACAAGGACTCGACATTTTCTCTGCTTTCTCCACTCTTGAGAATCCAGCACGCTTTTTGTCTCCCTCCCAGCCTGTGGTAGAAAGTGAAGAACTGTGAGGGAAAAGGTTCAAATTCTCCCTGAAAATAAAGAAACACTAGAACCGCGAAAGGGAATGGAAGAGACATGCTGAAACATTTAAGGTTTACAGCTAATATAACTGATAAGCAGTAAAGATGTTGAGATTCAGTGCAGCATCATGCTATGGAGTTGTTGTGGTATAGAATATACTGCAACGAATTTTGTGCTGTGTTACTTTTGTTCCACCGGTTATGAAGAAAAGCAACCTAGTTTTCAGCTGTTAAGTAAAAAAGCTGTGTCCATTTTCCTGCTAAGGTTTTAAGGCAGCAAACAGGCACTTGGTTAAGATTTGGATAGCTGTCTGAAAGTTACCAAGAAGGACATTTACAGTGGTGGTAATCATTCTGATGCTGGAGAAACCAAATGCAGGGGCATCTGGAAGGGGAAAGAGGCTCGAAAAATCAAGATGGTGGTTTCCAGTCAAGATGGTGGTTTCCACCACGCTACCATGACACCATCTTACTTTTTGGATCCCCTACATAGACCTCTAAGTCCCTGATTTTGAATACAGCGTTTTAAGGATGGCTGGTAGTCACAAAACACAGATCCAATGCCAGGGGGGAAAAAAACTGTGACTGCTCAGTTCGCTAAGGATTCATACAAATGAAACAATTAGCCAACCCAAAACTAGATACAGTATGTATAGCATTTCAAATAGAAACTGCTTCTAAATAATAGAATTTTTAAAAAGTGTGACTCTATACTCATGAATCTTGCACCCAAAGAGGGCTCTTAATATTAGTGTTAAGGTGCCCTGTTGTTAGGCTGCAAGCATACGCTTACCTTAAAGTAAGTCCACTCAACTATAAAAGACTTACTTCTGAGGGCTATGTATAGGATCATACTGCAACTAGCTATAAACAAGCTTATGTACCACAAAGCCCATATTATAGCCATCCCACAGCTCCCAATGGTATATACATTTTAAAGCATGCTTTCTTCTTCTTCTTCCATATTTAGAAATCAATGTTTGAACAAAAACAAAAATGCCTTGCATGTTGTTTTTGTTTCTTTGGTCTTTAGATAGGATTTTTTTCCCTATCTTCAGAATCCTACATAACTTGCTTATACACATACATGTACCTATTGTCAAAAATGGGTTAGGATATTAAGACCTTCCCTTTAAATTATACCCTTCTTGCAGACATGGTTGGGTCTGGATTATTGCATTTCCCCTTTTTTCCTACTTGGCAATAATCCTGCTTCCTTAACCTCTATTTTTCCAGATGTTGAGCATCCAGATGTAGGTGTACAGAAAATAAAATTATTCTGTAGATGACACTAATTAAACAAAAAGCAATTGTCATCTAATCCAAACTTATCAATGCAACTTCATTCATGTTGGATATTGATTGAGCTCCCATATTTAAAACAAATAATTAAAAGAGGCCATAAAGCAAAGAGATTTTGTTAGCATATGCTTTTATTCAATATATTCTAAATGAAGACCCATTAAAGTTTGAAATACATATTAGCATATAGCTTAAGCTATAACTCAGATATCTGATGCTAATTTCACTGTGAAAGAATAATTTTTTTCCATCGGATTTGCCAAAGACCATTGTAATACTGGGTATTATTAGCAGTGAATTAGCAGTTATTGGCTATATAATTTACACAAAGTCTCAGTCCTTTAAAAACTATAACCAAATTAAAATCCAGGATTAAAATATTTTGAACTGTGCATTAGTAGTAGGAATTCACTGGCATTAATTGCGGCATTTTATAATCCAACCTTCCCACAATAGCCAAACCTATTTTCTTTTTGGGAGTGTTTGAGTCAGACAGAAAAGGAGATTTTCTAGAAAGTTACAGTCACCACACATTCAGAAAGAGGAAGCCTGCTTTAAATAGTTTTTCCCACTAGTGTTTTCCATGTATTTGGGGCTACAGCATGCTGAAACTTATCATCCCCACGTAGCTGGAGAATTCAGGATTGGAGAAAGAGGTACAGTATGTGCCTTAAAAATAAGAGGTACAGTATGTGCCTTAAAAATAAATTTCAATGAAGATAGAATATTTCATCAAAATATTTCTAGTAGTCATCAACTAATGACCACACTTGGGATCAGAACATCCGTCACCCCTGATTTTATGCCCTTTTTGCTGTGGTTGTTAAGTGAATTACCATGGTCATTAAGCAAATACAGCTTCCCCCATTGACTTTGCTTGTTGGAAGCCCCTTTGCAAGATCACAAATGACACTTACACGATATCAAGATGCTGCAACCGGCATAAATACTAGCCGTTTCCCAAGTGCCTGAATTTTGATTGCATGTCCACAGGAACACTGTGATGGTCGTAAGTGCACGGGCTGTCATAGGACAATTTTTTTCAGTGCCATCATAATTTTGAATGGTCATAGGTCGAGGACTACCTGTATGAGATTTCCGATAACTGTTGACCCTGGGAATAATATTTCTGTGACTTCTGTCATTTCTTCCTAGTTATCAGAGGTGGGTGCCAAATTTTTGAAAGAAAAATCTTCATCAGAATCCAGTCCAAGCTGGGAATAAACAAAATGGAGACTGCTTTAGAAAGAAGGTTGTAGTTTATTGAAGAGGAGAGCCAGACAGAAAGATGACTCTGGGAAAGCTGACCACATGTAGTAGGGAGTGGTGGGTTTTTATACCTTCTTGGGCTTTTGTTTGGAGTTGTTCCTGTGACATGAATTTTGACCTGAGTCTGAGTGTACCTTTCTGGTATTCTGATGGTGGTGGGTTAATCCTATTATATCCCAAAGGTCATATCCTGCTTCCCTGGGGCTGGGGCTGTGGCTGATGACTGTTGGATTTTTTTGTGTGAGGGATTGTTGATTCTAGGGATCTTTGTCTTTCTAATCCCAGCTTCCTGGCTCCAATTTTTTTGACAAGATTATCACTTCTGCATTTCTGCAGACCTGGTTTCTGTTTGGGGCAGAGAGACTTGGGGGGGGGAGTTAGTTTCTGCTTTTAAGATCCTTTGGGGAAATATATTCTGCCTTTTTAATATTTCCCAAAATATTTATTTCTCTGGATTCTTCCCACAGTATTTATTTCTGCACATATGGACAACTTTAAGAAGGGTGACTTTCTTAACTCCCAGAATTCCCAGCCACACTGAAGCTGCCTATCAAAATAAAATGGAATCTATTACCGGCAATCTACTCTAATAGCTATGGTTGACTTCAGGCTGCCAATGAGATAAAAGGAACATTATGGTAGACGGGCCAGGAAAGAAATATTGCTGGGGAATGCCAAGGCTAGAGAACAGGCGGAGAAACCCCTGCTGGCTGGGGAATTCTGGGAGTTGTCATCCACACATCTTCAAGTTGCCAAGGTTGAGTAATACAGATTTAGATTCTGGCGTGATTGCCATGAGATCAGGCCAGTGGTGGGACTGAAATATCTGAACAACCGGTTCTCTTACTGGATGCAGGCCTGGGCGTCCGAGGCCTGGAACAGACTTCCAGAAGTGGCATCCATGCACTTCCGGCAAGCCAATCTAGGCCTGGGAGACCTCCTCCAGGCCTGCTAGGCCTAGACTGGACTTCCAGAAGCAGTGTGCATTCAGCCGGTTCTCTGAACTCAGCAAAAATTTAACTACCGGTTCTACTGAACCGGTGCAAACCGGCTGAATCCCATCACTGGATCAGGCTATTTCATTAAAATTCTGAATGTTCTTATAGAGCAACTGAAGTTTCCCAAATGAGCAGAACATGAGAAGGTTCTTCTAAACTTTGATCAAGAGAACAGTACTTTGTTCCAAACAGATTTGTAAATCAAGGATCACTTTAGACAGTTCCTATAAAGAAAGATGGAAGATATCCCTTAAGTGATAAAGAAATGCTGTTCTTGTATCCAGGTAGCTTAAACAGAAATATGGTGGCATAGAAAATAGAAGGTATTATGTGACAACAATAATATATCTCAGCAGCAGAGGGCTTCACTGAAGTATTGTAACTTCCCCAAATTTGGTAAAAAAAAAAAAAAAGTCTAATTTCATATGGAAAATGTTCCAGGAGAAAAATTGAGTATGCCTGAAAATTCAGATATAAATTAATGAATATCACTGATTAGGTAAATATAATTGTCATGTATTGAAATACATTTGCGAAAACATATGTATCTCCTGTAGCACAAATTTAATGACTCAATATTTAGAAGAAGAAGAAAAGGCCATTTACACAACAGCAATTCCTTGCAATTTTTTTTTCTCAAAAACGTTTTATTAATTTTGAACCCCCCATACAAATACAATTATAAACATACATTAGTATATCTACCCATCTTCCCTCCCCCACCCCCCATCCCCCACCCCAACTTCCCAGAACTAATTACAGGATTAGGCACACATAAAAGAAAAGAAAAGAAAAAAAAACTTTAGCTCAAATAATCAAAATATAATTATACATCTTCCCCAAATCCAAATATCTAAAAATTAAACTTAGCCATTTCTACAGAAATAAAAAATGAAAATTAGCAACTAGTCTTATTACTATTAATCATATCTTAAACCCATTAAATACAATCTTTAACTTCCTTTAAAAGTATAAATCCTTTAAAATAGTACAATTATATATCATTAATCATCTAATCTCTTCTTTAATCTCAAATACTTGTCTTTTAGATTAAATTTTTGTTTAGTTCATACTTTCAGTCTAAAACAATATTATCCTTTAACACAATAAAAAATTCAAGACCATTAATATTCCCAATCAAAAATTTTAAGAATAAAAAACTTTCAAGACATTCATATAAATTTATCCTCCTGAATCTCTTCACTCTGCAATTCCTTGCAAATTGATCAGTGTTGGACTCAGTGGAATTTAGCCAGGACTTTAATTCAGTTTATTTGGAATATAGAAAGCAGCCCTTCCTTGATATGTGTAATTGATATCAAATCAACTGAGTAGGTAGATTTATGTGAAAAAAGGCCATTGAAGCTATTGATATTACTGAAAGACAATGTCTTTCAGAATTGCCAGAGTTTTCTTCTTGCAGAAGACCGTTTTATTTCTCTTTATTTATTTTATAAACTAGAACCTAAACTTTGCACTAGAAACAGGTCCTTTCATTTTATGTAGCTAAAGCCATCCCTACCAATTTCCACAAGGAAAGAAAGGTCATGGAAGCAAAATAAATCTACTTTTTAAAAAAAAAAATCCTTGCTGACTTAATAAGGATGCTGAGTAGATGTGTGCTTCCAAATCAGGGAAGCTAGAATAAATGGGTATTGATCCCTGGAAGAATATTCACTGTCATAATCAAATCATCTCTTTCATAAGCCATTCAATCTGCTTGAAGGAGGTGGAGGATGAAGGAACAGGATGAAGGAGAAAGAAGAGGTGGGAACAAGAAATACATGGCTTGAATGAAAGTGCATTCAGGATTGAATGGAGCTCAATAGCTTCTACAAAGCACTGTTTCTCAACCATGGTAACTTTAAGACTGGTGGGCTTCAATTCCCAGAATTCAGCATGACTGGCTGAGGAATTCTAGGAATTGAAGCCCACACATCTTAAAGTTGTAAAGGTTGGGAAACGCTGCTACATATTCTTCTATTAATGCAGGGGTCCCCAACCCCGGTCTGTGGACCGGTACCGGGTCACGGCATGCCAGCAACCAGTCCGCACAAACAAGCAAAGCCCCATCCATGAGATGCGGGCAACATACAAAACCATGCCTCCTCCAGTCCGCGGAAAAACCTCTCCCCATGAAACCGGTCCCTGGTGCCCAAAAGGTTGGGGACCTCTGTATTAATGTATTTATTGGGATTCTGGTTCCTTTTCTAAACTTGCTAAATTCAAATAAAAAATTAGAGAATCCAAAAAAAAATCCCAATTTTTTTTTTTGCATAAGAGGATATTACAAAGCAAAGAAAATGCTTTTGTGTTTTGAGATTATTTCATATACCAGTGGTGGCGAACCTATGGCATGGGTGCCAGAGGCGGCACTCGGAGCCCTCTCTGTGGGCACATATGCCGTTGCCCCAGCCTCGTCTTCCCCCACGACCCCCTCCTCTCCAGCAGCCACCCTGAAGGAGACTCGCCCCTGAGCATGACCCATGCGGAGCAGCGCAGCCAAGGACATGGCAGTCAGGCAGCGTAGACAAGACTCTGCCCTCACACCTCATTGTGCACAGCTGATGCTGCAGGGTGCGGGCAGAGGGCATGACCGCCATTGCGCTGCTGGGCTGCCTGGGCGATCTGCGGGCCCTGGAGGTGGTGAGTGGCCCTGCGGGCAGGCAGGCGGGAGATGGGGGGCGGAGTGGGGGCAGGGCAGGGGGATGGAGCGGGGGCGGGGCCAGTTTTGGGGTACTCGGGCTCTAAAAGGTTCGCCATCACTGTCATATACAGTATACCAGCCCCGAACTTTAGATATCCTTTTTCAGTGAAACCATGCAGTATCTCTGTGAAAGCACAACTTCAAAAATGTAACAAGGGGGATATTCTGTGGAATTATTAGTGAAAATTTGAAAAATGGATTCGCCACAAACAACACTGGGAAGTCACTTGGAAACTTCATATTTCTCATATAAGTCAGCAAAGCACAAATATAAAAATGAGGACACCATTGTCTTCTTATTTCTGATGTAAAAAATTTTTTTAAAAAAAATATTAGATCAATTGAGCCACCACTGCTTTGTTGTAAACTCTTGATTTGTGTCATAGAAAGGCACAGTGTAATATATATAAGGAACTGTTGTAAAATTCATAGCAAGACACTGTTCTGTGGAAAAAAAGGACTTCACCTACCCAGTTTAAGCAGTACCTGAATTAATATAGCAGGAAACTTCCTACCTGTTAAATGAAGTACAAATTGCACAACTCAATGGCCTTATATTCTACCAATATGAAGTTGTTATTTTTCCATTAAAATGGGTTTTTAATCCTAGTAATATATGATGGAAAGAGGGAGGGGAATGAATGGTACGTTCTAAAGTATATTTTAAATGCATATAAAGAAAAATGCCAAACTGTTCGGCAAATGTGTTTTTTTTCCTAATCCATTGAATAAATGCTTCAGAGTGGCATTATACAAATATCTCTTTGCCTGTGTCCCTGGGGATCTGATATCCAAAATATTATAGAGCCAAAGGCTTTTTCCAGTTTGTCTTTAGATTGCAAGTGGTGATTACAGATTGCATCTGATGAAGCTAGCATGGAATATTTATGTTCTCCTTTAATAACGGTGACCCACACACCCCCAAAATGGTTTCCGTGTGCAGATCGGAAGGCAATCCTGCTGTCCTCAAAACCATATGCCTGGATTTGCTACAGAATCTGAATTTGGAGACATTCTGCAAGGAAGTCTCATCATTGCCTCCATGAAGAAGAAGAGCTGCACCAAAACCCCAAAGCATGTACTCTTTCCACCTTGTCTGCTGCTGTCCTCAGCAAATCAGTATCTCCTCCTTCCTTTTTCCCAACAACATATGAGGAATTATCTCTGCGTTACCTTGGCTCTGTCCAAGGTACTCTTTTATCTTGTACAAAGCAGAAAAAGCTTAAATCAGTTTCCTGATGTAATTTCATAGTAGATTTTTAAGCATTTCCTTGAGTCTAGCACAACAATATGGATGCCCACAAACAAGTTTTGGGGCAATAGCACAGAAGTGTTGTGTGATTTCCTACTCCAGGGATGATTTTCTGTTCCACACTGTAACCGGTAGCCCTGGAATTTCATGATGGCCTAGCCCAGGGGTCTTCAAACTTGGCCCTTTTATGACTTGTGGACTTCAACTCCCAGAATTCCTCAGCCAGTGTGCCTGGTTGAGGAATTCTTTGAGTTGAAGTCCACAAATCATAAAAGGGCCAAGTTTGAAGACCCCTGGCCTAGCCCATCCTTGTATTAACAGAAGCAACTCTTCTGAGCTTCAGAGTCCAAATATAGTCAGCTTAAGTAAATCTGTTTTAAATAAACAATTGCCATTAGAGAAACAAATTTGTCTGGTGTTTTTTTTTTTCATCAAAGTGTTGAAAGCACCATATCAGGACTTCTGCTGCTCATTACTTGCAACTCATCTCACTACTGTCTCTGACAAAAATTACATGTTATGTTTACAGTAATATAAGAAGATTAAATGCAGTTGATCTGCTTGTGGTCTGAAATTCTTCCTTGATTCCTGGCAAGTATGAATCACACAAGGAAGTACATTTCCTGACTTTCTTAATCCAGATTTTACAAGCAGCTGAGGAAGGCCAGAAGGGATGAAACTGTTTGCTTTGTTTGGTCCTGGCTGGGATGAAGGAGAGGATTAAATACTATTCCTGCCACTTAAGAGCAATTGCATTGTTCTTTCTCTAACAACAGGAAGAGTGGACAATCACTACTTTTGAGGGTGTTTGAGAATTTTCAGGGGGACTGGGATCAAAGCAAGTGACCGAGAAACTCAGGGCAACAGAGCCAACATCTTGACTGAACTTAGATTTGGGCACAACAAGCCAGTCAAAATTAAAGCTGAGTTTTCAGAAGAAAAAGGACATTTGGAAGAACAACTTGCTAACTTGGATTGTTTTGCCCATTTTAACTCCCCTGCCTTGCCTGGCTGCTTCAGAACCTTTCTTGTGTCTTTTCCCATTGGTTTGTTCATAAAGCTTCACAATGAAAGGTAGACCAAGGCTAGTCCACAAAGCAATGGCCAAAGAGTCCACAAGGCACTTGAAAGTTTCTCAATCAAAATAAATCCACCAGGCAAACTTAAATCCACAACACAAGAGAGTTTCCCAGGCACTATCCAAGTCAAGGCACGGTGTCAATACAAAGCGAGGCAGGAATCGCAATGACCAGAAAACACACAGGTAGGAAATGAACACGTTGTTCCCAGCATCGCCTCCATCTGTCCTCCTCACTGACCAGCTGCAGCTGCATGCTTTCCCTACCTGGAGGCTCAGCCAAATCCCTCACAGATGGGTGCTCTGAACCATCAATCAACTCAGCTTCTGATGTGCCAGGGAACTGGTTCATCCTCCCCTGAGCCGATCTCTAGAGAGGTATCTGGGGAAGTGGGGGGAGCAGGAGGGGTCATCACATGACCATGAAGTCAGATTGTTTATATCAGGAGTCTTCAAACTTGGCCCTTTTATGACTTGTGGACTTCAACTGGGGCGTGCCTGGCTGGGGAATTCTGGGAGTTGAAGTCCACAAGTCATAAAAGGGCCAAGTTTGAAGACCCCTGGTTTATATTCACTGACCTGATCTCAAAGATATAGCAGTATGCTGACCTTGTGGAAAGAGAAGTTCACACAGATGGGTCTATTAAAAGCATTCCTATATCATCTGTAATTTACACTGTGCCTGCCTCTATTTGTCTTGTCTTTGTAATGGGTATATAAGCTGCGGTTCTGCTTTTGTTCAGGGCTGCTCAGCAAGCTGCTCATGGTTTACTGGGAGACTAGTATGCACTGTAGTTGTTTGCATGTTTATTCAATTTATGTTGCATCTTCAAACTGATTTGGTTGGTTTAGGTGACCTTAAACCAGGGGTCTTCAAACTTGACCCTTTTATGACTTGTGGACTTCAACTCCCAGAATTCCTCAGCCAGCATGCCTGGCTGAGGAATTCTGGGAGTTGAAGACCACAAGTCATAAAAGGCCAAGTTTGAAGACCCCTGCCCTAAACTGAAGTGCTGCATAACAGACTAATCTATAAAGCAGGGCTGGGCAACTATGGCAACTTTACGATCTGTGGACTTCCTCCCAGATTTGGCATGGCTGGCTCAGGAATTCTGGGAGTTGAAGTCCATAGGTCTTAAAGGTGCCACAGTTGCCTACCCTTGCTATAAAGTGACCTGTTGGTCATAAACAGTTGTATAATGCAAAATATCATCATGTGTCAAGTGAAATGGATTCTCATCCTGGATTTAAAATGTGTGTGCTCTATCATTTTGCTAGTTTCTTTTCTTCCTTTCAAAATATTTAAATATTTCTTTAGATTCATGGTAATGAGTTGCAATGTATGGCTGTGAAAGTTGGACCATAAGAAAGGCTGAGCGCAAAAGAATTGAGGCCTTTGAACTATGCTGCTGGAGAAGACTCCTGCAAATCCCTTGGACTGCAAGGCGTTCAAACCGGTCAGTCCTAGTAGAGATCAACCCCGACTGCTCTTTAGAAGGCCAGATCCTGAAGTTGAAACTCAAATACTTTGGCCACCTAATGAGAAGGAAGGACTCACTGGAGAAGAGCCTAATGCTGGGAAAGATGGATGGCAATAGAAGAAGGGGACGATAGAGAATGAGGTGGCTGGCTGGAGTCACTGAAGCAATAGGCGTGAGCTTAAATGGACTCCAGAAGATGGTAGAGGACAGGAAGACCTGGAGAAACGTTGTCCATGGGGTTGCGATGGGTCGGGCATGACTTCGCAACTAACAACAACAAAAATGTCCGTGGATGGCAAGAGAGGACTATCGTTTTTTTCATATGGCTTCAGGCAGGAATATATCCATCACGCACAAAAATCAATTTCTTGCTGGCTCAGATGGCCGTGGAAATCAGCAAGGCAGGTGGTTACTGGAGGGAAAGACATGGGAAAAGACCCCCCCCCCCGGGCTGAGTTTCTCTACTAGCAAAAATGCTTAATTTAATCAGCAACAAGACAGAAGTGACTTGTCTGGAAATCCTCAAGGGCCCCTCCCAATGCCTGTTATTCAATTGACCTGATCATGGAGCTACAGCCAGCCAATGAAGCAAAGGAACGATCCTTTCTGCAGACATCCCTGACAAAGATTACAGTTCAGATTTAAGCCTCTTTTCCTCTGAGAATGCAGCAAATTCTACTCCGATATTTATCCACAACAACAGCTCTACCAGTTGGACTAAGAGGGACCATTTAAAAATCACCTGGTTAGCTTCCATGGATGAGGGTGGATTTCAATTTGTATCACCCAGGTCTTTGTCCACTGCTGAATAGAATAGAATAGAATAGAATAGAATAGAATAGAATAGAATAGAATAGAATAGAAGCTGGAAGGGACCTTGGGGGTCTTCTAGTCCAGCCCCCTGCTCAAGCAAGAGAACCTATACCATCTCAGACTCTCTGTCCAGGCTCTTCTTAAAAACCTCCAGTGATGGAGCATCCACGATTTCTGAAGGCAAGCTGTTCCACTGATTAATTGTCCTCACTGTTAGGAAGTTTTTCCTTAATTCCAGTTTGCTTCTCTCTTTGATCAGTTTCCAACCATTGTTTCTTGTCCTGCCCTCTGGTGCTTTGGTGAATAATCTGACCCCTTCTTCTCTGTGGCAGCCCCTCAAATACTGGAACATTGCTATCATGTCATCCCTGTTTCTTCTTTTCTTTAGACTAAACAAACCCAAGTCCTGCAGCCGTTCTTCATATGTTTTAGTCTCCATATGTTTTAGTCTCTCATTTTAATTGCTCTTCTCTGAACTTTTTCCAAAGTCTCAATATTTTTTTTGTACTACCAAAATTGGTTGCAGTATTGCCTCAAAAAAAAATTAGCACATTCCTTTTTTATGTATGTTATCCATCAAAAGGAATGGACAGAACCTTTCCTCTGTTAGAGCATACCTAGCTCCCAATATAGGATGCCCACCACTTTTAATAACAGACATTTTGTATGAGAAAAATGTGTTTATTTATAGTTTACAAAACTTTTACACTGTAAAAGAAATGAAACAATGTAAAAAAAAACAATCAGGCTTATTATGAATCACAAATTGTAAAATTTTATTTTCATGCAAGCATCTTATATAGCATCATGTAACATGGACTAGTCTTTTTCATAGCAGCATATAGAATATTTAAACACTCTAAAAACTATAACTGAAATTAGCTTCATTCTAGGTTTACACTCTCAGAAATTGTGAGTTGCAATTAAGTAAAACTTGCACAGTTTGGTTTAGAAGAACCTATAAGGACAAACTTACAAAGTTTAAGGAATTTACTTCTTTCAGGACTAAAGAATATCGTTTCTATTTTCTGTTGTATAATATACCATTACTGAGGAAGCAAAATAAAATACACTGTCAATTTAAGAATTAATGGAGATTTGAATATCTAATCACCCTGATTAAAATTTCAGTTACATTCTCCAATAGTCAAACTTGTCCATTCCGTACATAAAACTGGATTAATTTTGTTGTTATTGTTACTGTTATCCTGCCTTGCTTTCTTCAACGTATCATCATGAAAACAGAAGGCATGGTAGGTCAGACATGTATAACTACCCAAAAAAAAATTGCATAATGACAAAATGATGCAATCTGAAGATATTTCACAGATAAACAGTAGGAAGGGAAAAAAATTATCTCCCCCAACAGGCAGAAGATGAATTAGATCAATTTGTTCCAAAGATGAAATCAAATGAGATCAAGAGTACCTGGTGCAGCTGTTCAGTTCTTGTTGCCATGTTTCACAAGAGTGAGAAAGCGAGCCTGTCCCAGATCCACAGCGATCTAGTTGATCAACTTAGAATTGATCAGGCTGGAAGTGGAAAAGTCTGGGAGCACAGGGCTCAGTCTCCACAGCCGCCTTCTGACCTGCGCAAGCATGGAAGTGCTCCTCATGAAAGTTAATCCACCCTTTCTGTGCGCTGAACCTCTCCGCTTCAGCCAGGATCCGTGTCAGGGCCATGATGTAACTGAGCGCCATCTGGAGAGTCTCGTACTTGGACAGCTTTTTGTCTTGTCCCCATTGGGGGACCACTTTGCGGAGGTGGTCAAAGGCCGTGTTGAGCCCCTGCATCCTTCTCCTTTCCCTCGCGTTGGCGGCAAGCCTGCGCCTGGCGGTGTTCTCCAGCCGTTCAGAGCTGCTTTTCAATTCACAGCCTGACTCACTGCCGCAGGAGAAGCCGGCATCTGCACTAGGGGTCTCCTTAGGGTTTGGCTTGCAGGGTTTCATGGGGGAAGCTTTTGTTGAAGCTATCAGAAAGAAAAAAAATACTGCTTCCAATAGGTCTTTGAAAGAAAATACTCTCCTCAACTTCAAGAGGATGGACTTATTGTGAAAAGGACCCTCTTCCCCAAATTACATAATTCAATAGGTACGAAGTTGTCCCTGTTTTGGACAAACCAAGAGCGAAACCTGGCATTCTCCCCATGTTTAAATCTTGAGTCTTGGTCTTCTTCATTTCCTCTCACTTTGGAAAGAAGCAAGCAGCATCGTTGCCTTCAAAGACTCCAGCTGAAAAGGCTTAAGAAAATTACAGGGAGGGCCGAGTGCTCACTGGATCTCAAAGAGTTTTGGTGCACCTCTGCCCCAAAAGGACTGCTTATGAAGGCAAGGCAGGAGAAAGTTCTAGCAGCAGTCTTCCATAGCAGTCATTTCAGGTCCTTGGTGACCTGACGCAAAGAGCAGCAGAGAATAGCTCTCTTTCCTCTTCCTCCTGGGGTCTGAGCCCAAAGTCACAAGTCAGGGAAGTCTTTATAGAAGCAGCAGCAAGAGCTGAACAGGTTGCAGCAGGTGGGTGGGTGGGCCTCTGCTTCTCTCCCAGCACCTCACTGCCCTGGGAAACAGGATGCACATGCGCGTGTATACAGGAAAATCCTGACATTGCAATCTGGGTCTCTTCTGAAAAGTCTCCCAAAGCCCGGCCTGTCTGACTTGACAACTTGCCATCTGGAGCAGCGTCTGGCCTGACCCCACAAGAATCACCACAACTAAGCAAAGGTCTATTTCCCCCCCCCCCAATGAATCAGCTTCTGCAGCACGAAGAGGACATGAGAGTGTCAGAAAACAAAGCAAGCGTTAGGATCTGGAGATTCTCACAACTCGCTTAACACAGAAGTTGAGTTTTTTACTTACAAAGAATAGCTGAACCATAGTTTTAAGGAATATGTTTTTATGGGATTACAAAAGCATTAAAAAAAAAGTGATTTGTCAGCCTGCTTTCCAAATACTAGACAAACACTATCTATTTGTCACAGATAGGTATTGGCTGCAAAAGGCATATGCTTTTCTAAATAAGAAACAGAAAATATTATTTTGTCCTTTCACAGCATATATTGCTCTTCTTAATAAGGCTTTTTTTTTCATCTTTTTTTCTTTCCCACTTGAAAACGTGGTGTAAGTTTAAGGTGAAAGAATATAATTTCCAGACTAATTAAATTATTACTGAGCATTTGTTCACAAGTCATGTTTTCATTCAGTTTTGTAACATGGTATTTTGATCTAAAACTGTGGGTCAATTGTTCCAGTTATGACTCTAAAACATCACGTGATTGCAAATAGTTGATTAAACCTTCACAATGACAATGAGTGGAGTCATATCATCTGAAAACAATAGGATTCAATTGAACATTAGAGATCTCCAGCATGACAGATGTTAAGCCCAGCCTGTTAGGAGCAGTTATCCCACTCTTTATACTCTGCTTCCTAAATGGGCTTGTTAATGGGAAGAGAAGGCTGAGCATCTCTAAATCTCAGCAGCTTTTTTCCCATTTATGAATGGCACTGCCTTTGTTCCCACAGGATAATTCACATGTTCCTGTTTATCTTCATTTGCCTTACATCCGGTCAAAAAAAACTGCTTCTAGGTTCCATATTATTTTCTCAGTGACATTTGTACCTGTGGCTAGTCATGTTGGTTTTATGTAAAAGGAAAGACATAAAGCTGTTTATTTTTTTGAAGTTTCAAACCGGTGTTTAAACTCCAGTCAATCTTCTGTGTTTCCATTTGAATCAGTATTGTGGCGAATCAAACTACATATCTTACTGTAAACTCTTTCCTTTGTTTGGATCAGTTTTCAAGCCATACTGTTTCTGAAGAAATACAGAATAGCAGAGTTAGAAGGGACCTTGGAGGTCTTCTAGTCCAACCCCTGATCAAGCAGAAAACCTTGGCTGTCCAATCTCTTCTTTAAAAACCTCCAGTGATGGAGCACCCACCATTTCTTGAGGCAAGGCATTCCACTGGTTAATTGTTCTGTCAGGAAATTTCTCCTAATTTCTAGGTTGGATCTCTCTCTGATGAGCTTCCATCTGTTATTTCTTGTCCTGCTTTCAGGTGCTTTGGAGAATAGCTTGACTACCTCTTCTTTGTGGCAGCTCCTTAGATATAACAATAACAATAATAGAATTGGAAGGGACCTTGGAGGTCTTCTAGTCGAACCCCCTGCTGAGGCAGGAAACTACACCATTTCAGACAAATGGCTGTCCAGTCTCTTCTTAAAAATTTCCAGTGTTGGAGCATTCACTGCTTCTGGAGGCAGGTTATTCCACTGGTTAATTGTTCTGTCAGGAAATTTCTCCTTAGTTCTAGGTTGCTTCTGTCTTTGATTAGTTTCCATCCGTTGCTTCTTGTCCTGCCTTCAGGCGCTTTGGAGAATAGCTTGACTATTGACTACTATCAATACATCCCTAGTCCTTCTCTTCATTAGACTAAAAATACTTAATTCCTGAAATCGTTCATCATATGTTTTAGCCTCCAGTCATGTAATAATTTTTGTTGCTCTTCTCTGCACCCTTTCTGGAGTCTGGCAAACAAAACTGGATGCAATATCTTTATAATAGCTTCATGGTAACTCTCCAGAGGCTGAATTACTGGATCAAATCCTAGTTTATTGCCAATTGGAAGTGAGATGATAGGTTGTGAACTTAGCATTATGATTATTAACCACAAATAAATGGAACAATCGGTTAGTTAACATAGATTTTAATAATCATAGAAAGAGACTTAAGGAAGCCAAGGAAGAAGAGGAGAATTTGTGCTTCAAGGACTGATCAGAATATTGAAATTGAAACACTGGTCCAGTTTACGCTAGCTATAAATACTGGAATTTGAACTTCAATACGTTTGGCAAGCATCAAGTTGGAAAACATGGTGGTATGGGGTCCATTTGTCCATGAACCTGGGAAATAATACTACAAAATGCCTGTGTTTAGTATCAAGGAAAGTGCTAAGGTATGGGAAGGTAATGGGTCAGAACTCAATGGGTTATTTGGATTAAATAACAAAATGAAGGGAAGGCTATCTTGATTTTATCTTAATCCCAACAGTGGAACAAAATAGGATAGACTTAAACAACAAGAAACCATAGAAATTAATTAAATAAATAAGTAAATAAATAAAATTATGGTCCCCAAGAATTCTGCCAATATTCTGTAATACACGTTTCAGAGGGGAGATCTACACATGGGAAAATGAAGATCCTAATCACAATAGCTGGGAAGAAATACAGAATTAAAACATGGTAAATTTAGAATTGACACGTAAGCAAGTCGATGAGTAAGACTGGTTATTTTAAGTTCCTAAACAATAATTCCAAGACACACTTAGTTACCTTAAAGGCCAGACAATGATGGCATTCTGCTATAGTTAGAACCAAGTCTTTGCCAAGAATTCAAGGATTTTACAGAAAAATGCTCCAGCTGAGCCTTTAACGTTATTCATTTTCATTCCAACTCGTTATGGGAGTTAACAAAATAAATAAATTTTATTTATTACAAGATTTGTGCCCTATGACAGCACTCCCCATCCTTTCTGGCTCTGTGGGCTGGCAGCGGCGGCGGCGGCAGCAGCAACAGAGGGGAGAAAGGGGATGGTTTCATCCGTGCACGCCCACCATTTGCGCCAATGGAGCTTCATGTGCTGGTGCGCTCACCCACAACTTCCACGGCCTGGTTCCCTATGGGCCACAGACCGGGGGTTGGGGACCCCGTCCTATAGTATATACAGTACAGTGAGAATTGCCGACAATGGTAAACCCAGTGGTGGGATTCAAATATATGAACAACAGGTTCTCCGTGTGGATGCTGCTTCTGGAAGTCCATTCTGGGTCTGGGCAACAAAAAATTAGCTACCGGTTCTACCCATTGAGCAGCACCCACACTGTTGCCCACATCGCCTTTCACTTTAATAAGTGGAAGATTGAAGCAAAGATGGCAAAATATAATAAATATGGATGTGAAAAATGCCCAGTTAGACACGGATGCAGCATTTGATCGCACAAATGTGCTTATTGATTCCAAAAAAAGGACTCTGCACCTGCAAAAAAAAAAAGCATGATGATGATGATGATGATGATGATGATATTTATGTCCCAACTTTATTTTGTACAGCTCAAGGCAATACATACAATGCTTCATCCTCTACTTTCTGTATGACATCCCTGTAAGGTGGGTTGAGATGAGAGAAAGTGATTGATTTCATTACAAATTCTATAAATTGCATCCAGGGAATCTCTATACTGATTTACGTTATTCTAAATGTTTCAAATGAGAGGATGGGTTATTCAGTTCTCAATACATCTGCTTGACACACTTTAAAGAATATTTAGTGGTCAACGAATAGACAATTGCTCTTCCCATTTAAATATGAGCCAGCAGTGTGCTGCAGCTGCCAAAAAAGCCAACACAGTGCTGGGCTGCATTAACAGAGGGATAGAATCAAGATCACGTGAAGTATTAATACCACTTTACAATGCCTTGGTAAGGCCACACTTGGAATACTGCATCCAGTTTTGGTCACCATGATGTAAAAAGATGTTGAGACTCTAGAAAGAGTACAGAGAAGAGCAACAAAGATGATCAGGGGACTGGAGGCTAAAAAATATAAGGAACGGTTGCTGGAATTGGGTACGTCTAGTCTAATGAAGAGAAGGACGAGGGAGGACATGATAGCAGTGTTCCAATATCTCAGGGGCTGCCACAAAGGAGTCAAGCTATTTCCAAAGTGCCTGAAGGCAGGACAAGAAGCAACAGATGGAAACTAATCAAGGAGAGAAGCAACCTAGAACTAAGGAGAAACTTCCTGACAGTTAGAACAATTAACCAGTGGAACAACCTGCCTCCAGAAGTGGTGAATGCTCCAACACTAGAAGTTTTTAAGAAGAGACTGGACAGCCATAGGGTATAGGGTTACCTGCCTGAGCAGGGGGTTGGACTTGATGATCTCCAAGGTCCCTTCCAACTTTATTATTATTACTATTATTATTATTATTATTATTATTATTATTATTATTATTCCCTCCCTCCATTACCTCACATGTGAGAGACTAAATTAGAATTCTGCATAAGAGCAGCCATGAACTGAAATCCATCACAAGGACCTAGACTGGGAAGAAGTTTTTATCGGCCCCGGCTTTACCTCCAGTTGCTGGACCTCCTGATTCATGTAAAAGGTTAGCCTATGAATTAGAGTTTAGCATTATAAGCGACGCCCTGGCCCAATGCCTGGCTTGTTATTCAGAGCCACGTGATCGTAACAGTATTGTACTGGCAGATGACACAGACCTATTATTTTTTAATTCCAATTTATCTCCTTGTGCAAACAGGCATAAAATTACAACCCTCCACCCAGCGTGTCTGATTGATTTCCAACTGGCCCAATGTGCCAGATGTTGTTTGGTTGTTTGCTTTGACCTCCACTAGCGACACTGAGAGCTTTTCGGCTTGGTCGCTTAGGGTTTTCTCAGCAGGGAAGCCCCACCTTTGGCTGGAGGCTTCTAAGTGGGTCCCATATGTTGGGGAGGGGTGGGAGGGCCTGGCTGATGGGAATGAACTCTGAAGGGGCATCCAGCGTTATGGCTTGAGATGGCCCAGAAGTTATTATAAATGACTCCAATCTAATTAAATATTTTTGCCTTCTTCTGATGGACAAAAGAAAACAAAGGCAAGGAAGAAAGGAACAGGGTGCCCCATTTGCAAGCAGTTAGATGAATGTGATCCTGAAGTCAAAAAGGCATGTTTAGTAAGCTTCTAATGGACGAAACCAGTTAATAATATTTAACTGCTTTATGAATTACACAATTGGTCCATCTTTGAGTTATTTCATTTGCAGACAAGCTGCACAAGTGGACATGTGATGTTTACTTGACTTTCAGCACGAATAACAATGACAGTGTCAATGTCAATAACAAACAGAACGACTGTGGCAAAGGCAAGCAAGGGTAGTACCAGTAGTAATAGGAACCTTGGGTGCAATCCCAAAACAACTGGAGCACCACCTGAGCACCATTGGCATTGACAGATTTGCCATCAGTCAATTGCAAAAGGCGGCCTTACTGGGAACAGCTTCCATCCTGCGACGATATCTGTAATACCATCAAACATCCACATCTGTCTATCCCAGGTCCTGGGTAAGGACTCGATAGGTAGACAAAAATGCCAAACCCAGTTTGAACATCTGGCTGATGGAGCGATGATCCATAATAATTGCAACGAGAAATCTCACAGACTGATTATTCTACAACAGGAATAGTCAACCTTGGTTCTTTTATGACTCGTGGCCTTCAACTCCCAGAATTCCTGGGCCAGCTAAGCTGGCTCAGGAATTCTGGGAATTGAAGTCCACGAGTCATAAAAGAGCCAAGGTTGACTACCCCTGTTCTACAACATCATGATTGAGTGGCCAAAATTATGCATTGGAAGCTTTGCCAGAAGTTTGGGTCTGCATGCAGCCAAAATTACTGGGAACACCAAATTGACAAAGTTCTTGAAAATGAACAAGATCCTTTATTGTTAAGATGGCATTACTTTTTTTAAAAAATGAAAATGCGTGGAATTTTATAAAAACTTTTACTTTAAGATAAAACAATTAGGATCTGCAGCAAATATTGAAATGTATCCAAGCCACCAGCTGGAATGCTTTTCTTTAATCAGTTGCCACTCAATTACTCCACTGACTATTTGGAGGACTCTCTGATTTTGTCTTTTAACCTATTTTTGGTCCTTTTTTCAAACATGAAGCTTCCTCATATATTCTGGTGCGGTTCCCACAAAACACTTAACCAAGTATTGGCTCCTTAGTCAAATCCACTTATGAATGGTTCAGAATATTCAGATTCCCATTACAGTATCTGGGTCAAAAATTCAATATACTAATCTAATATGCCATAAATCTTTATGCCGGGAGAGTTTCAACGAGTCTTTACAATATCACTATGCATTCTCTTTATTGGGCAGTGCAGCCAAGCAGTGTTTTGACTGGTGATAATGAATTCCATAAGGAGTTCTGATAGCTGGGGTTAATTTAACCTGTGCATTGTTTGATCTATGTTGGCCTACATTTTAACTTTGGGGGATTACCAGAATGGTACCCACTGACCCTTCTGTGGTATTCTCAAAACCCACTAACCCCGCTATCAACCCAGTTAAGCATGTTATGGGAACAGATCCACTGTACTGTATTGTTTCGCTTGGTGGATCTGATCTGGTGCTTCTCCCTGCTTTACCGTTACAGGAAGTTCTCATTCTAGAATTAGTCCCTTCATTAGCCAAATCTGTTCAATGTAGGTATATCTTGAGAAGTTTTGAAGAGTTTAAAAAACTGGAAAGTAAAATCCCTAATTAATTATCTTTCTGGTTTGCAGCCATAGACGAAGATTGCAAATAGCACTGGAACAGACTGCTTCCTGAAGCATCACTTGATTTAAGATTAATGAAGAGCTGTTGAGGGCAGGCTTACAAATGTAAAACCATCTGCAGCCTCTCCTGGGGTTTAGGACCTGCTGCAGAGTAATTTTATGAAAAAAACAGGTGCTCATTTGGAAGTTTGTTTGTTTTTTGTGTTGTTGGTTTTTTTTTTTTTTTGCTGAAAAGCTAACTTCGACAAAAATGGCCTTGGCTAATTATCAGCATTATTGGATGGATCCTTATTGGTATTTTAATTGTGTGATTTTGTTTTAAAAGGACACACATGAGAGTCTGGATGGAACTATCTACACAGGTACTTATCTTGCTGGCTGTGGATGATAGGAGGTGCAGCCAAACATACCTGAAGGGTGCTACCTTGGGGAAGGTTGGGTTAGCCCAGTGATGATTGATGAGAGAGAGAGAGAGAAATGATGGATGAATCGGTAGGTAGGTAGTGGGTAGATAGATAGATAGATAGATAGATAGATAGATAGATAGATAGATAGATAGATAGATAGATAGATAGATAGATAGATAGATAGATAGATAGATAGATAAGATGAAAGATTGATGATAGATAGAGACAGATAATTGTGGGGTCTTTGGTGCACTTTGAGGTTGGTTATTTTCTTGCAGACTTTTCAATACCAAACTAGGTAACATCATTTGTGCTAGAAGGGAGTGGGATTTGCTCTCTAATTTCTATACTAGTGGCTTGCCCTTTCAGTATTGCTCGGAGTGTTCTTGGTGGTTCCTTGATCGGATTGTTGTTTGCTGTTAACTTGTTGGTAGTTGCTTGATTGGGGTATTGTTTACTTTTTGATTTTTGATTTAGTGTTAATCTTGGTGTTAATCTTGCCTAAATGGTTTTTCTTGCCTAAATGTAGAACCTTACTTTTTTGTATTGACATGTGAAAAAAAAGAGCTGGCAGATCATCAGTAGACTGAATTACATTTAAAACAAGTCTCGGAAATAATTTGTTTCTCATTTTGGTTTTTCTGATCCAAACCTTCTAACTTCTACATCATCAAACTGGATAAAATACATACCTTAGTTGCAGTTGGGTTTTTTCATTGGTGAAAGGCAGTGGGGGGGATGCTTGGGTAGGAGTCCAAGGCATTGAAAGAACTCTTGGCAAATAACATGCTTGGCTTGTTGGGTCAATATTGTAATATTTTCTGAAGAACAAAGTTTCCCAGCTCAGAAAACAAGACTTTCTATTCTTGCCATTCTCAGCAGCTAAGAATTCATTTTGCATAGGTTGCATGTTTAATTAGCAGTCCTTCTGTAAGTGTCTGCAATTAGCACCACAATGATTAATAAAAGAGCCTCTTTAAGGCTCCGTTTAGCCTGCAGAAATGCAAAATCAGGAATACCTAATGCATCATTAATAAATCATGGCTGATTAGCTAATCTGTTGATTACAAACACGCTTAGAGCTCAGATTCCCACCTGTGTTGGGCATCTCCAGCCCCCTCCACCCACCCCATCCCCACCCCAGATCTCTGCTGCCTGGAACAGAATTTGAGACAATGAAGAAATAAATTATGTCAAAATAAAAATTGCACTAGGAAGGTGGGAGAAAGCTGCATTCAGCAGCAAGTATGTTGGTTTCATGACGAAAATTGTGATGGGAAAATACTTATTAGGCCTGGGTGATTATTTATTCCCGGAGGAAACAAAACACTACCATCTATTTGTTAGGTTTGGACAAATGAACACAATAATTGCCTTCTTAATGCACTCCAGGAATGCTACACATTTTTCACGTAGGTAAATTATAGGCAGAAACACACAGCCTCCAACAGTGATTAATTTTACTAACCACAAACTCTCAGGGATTTGGTTTTCCCTCTCCAATTCCACCAAAGCAGATCCGCTCCTTGTCTTCACTGCCATCCACTTTTGAACAATAAGGACACAGCTGAGACAAGAATATTTGCAGGGTCTGGTCAAAAAAGTCAAGATGGAAGCTACAATGGTTCAACTGAAGCTTGCATATAAAAAAAACAGGTGGAGCTTCAGTTAAGCATCACGGCTGCGTAACTTTATATGTACCATGTAACATTTCATAGCCTCCAGCGCAGGAGTCTTCAAACTTGGCCCTTTTATGACTTGTGGACTTCAACTCCCAGAATTCCTCAGCCAGGCACCAGGAGTGGAGGGCACTAATCTAATTATTATATGGCAGGGGTCCTCAAACTTGGTCACTTTAAGACTTGTGGACTTCAGCTCCCAGAATTCCTCAGCCAAGTTTGAAAAGGGCCAGGTTTGAAGCCCCCTGTTCTACACTATGCTATATTATAACCCAGCATGGCATGCTGGGGAATTCTGGGAGTTGAACTCCACAAGTCTTAAGTGGCCAAGTTTGAAGACCCCTGCTATATGGGCAGCATTTTTTTTCTTCTAAGAGCTGTAGTGGCACAATGGTTAAAATGCAGTATTGCAGGCTAATTCTGCTGACTGACGACTGCCACCTGTTTGGCAGTTCAATTCTCATCTGTTCAAGGTTGACTCAGCCTTCCATCCTTCTGAGGTCGGTAAAATGAGGACCCAGATTGTTGGGGGCAATAGGCTGACTGTAAACTGTTCAGAGGGGGCTGTAAAGCACTGTAAAGCGGTATATGAGTCTAAGTGCTATTCCTATTGCTATTCTTTCTCTCTTTGTCATACAATAAAAGTCTTCTACTATTGGTCAATCAGCCAACAGTTCAAATATCTACCACAGGATGGTAGCAAAGTGCTGGAGTTGTTCCTATTTCTTGCATTCAAGACCGCTTCCCACCACTGGCTTATCACCAGAAATCCTGGGCGCTCTATCACTGGAGATTTTTAAGAAGAGACTGGACATTTACCTGTCTGAGATGATGTAGGTTGTCCTGCTTGAGCAGGGGGCTGGACTAGAAGACCTCCAAGGTCCCTTCCAGCTCTATTCTATTCTAAATCAAGGGAAGAAGTAAGGACAAAGACTTCTGTATAAACCAAAAAAGTGCAATTCAACATTATAATCAATATACGGTTGAAATACAGTATTCTCAAATCCTAATGAACTCAAAAAGTTGCACCAGTAGCAATGACTGACAGTTTGCTTGAGCCATCAGCAGGTCACAGACAATCCAACCCATACACTGCCCAGGTTACATTTAATAATCTTGGACAAAAATGATGGAGAAGACCTGGACGAAACTAGAACAAACTGAACAACACAACAAAGTATTGTTGTTTTTTAATTAGAAAGATGCATGTTTCAGAATCTGGAAAAATACTTCCTGAAAGGGAATAATTTAATATAGTAGCCTACTAACAAGAATAGAGAAGGAAGAAGGAGTTTCTGAAACCATTTTGCCGCCTGATAATATTCTATTTACAGGACCTGCTACAGCAGCCGAAATTCAAGAGCCCATGAAAGAGTATCTGGTGACTTTCTGCCAGTGGAATAACAGGCTCTTCACAAATTTTACAGGGTTTTGCTATTGCAAAAAGATTGCTCTTTACACGATTGCGTTTTGCTGCAACTGAGGCAGAAATAAATAGACTCAGCTGCCAATTCTGTCAAGTTAATGAGATAACAAAGAGCTGCTTTTGAACCGGTTTATAGTCCTCCATGCATGGAATTATCTTTGGACTGGTAATAAGGCTTTGGTGCAGGTTAGCCAGCCTAACTATTAAGAAATTAAACTGCTGTTATTCTATCTTAATAAGGCAAACTTTCGTGGCTATGTCCAAGAAGCTAAAATGTATTCTACATAGCCATGCAGGGTGATCTTGATATATAATTCTTCTACAGGCTTGGCCATACAAAGTGTGATAGAAAGCAACTACAGATGTACTTCCCTGACTTTGTTCAATAGTCCTTCTGTTGAAACCTACCTAGAATCTGTAAAGAATGCAGTTGAAATTTCTTGAACCACATATAAGCAGCTCCTCATTAGCATCTTACTGCACAGAAAAACCATTTGTGTGAAATAATGCAGGTGAGTTTTCAGACATTTGCTGGGCTACCTTCAATATCAACTGGCATGGGATATTTTTTTCGCTATTTCAATGAGGAAGAACTTCAGTATATTGTCACAGCCTTGTTCAAATGCTAGTAGTTCTACCTGTCTTGACCAAAATGTGGCATTTACATTGGGAAAAAAATAATGGGTGCCAAAATGGGCAGCCACTTGTTTGGGACAGTATAGGGCAGGGGTAGGCAACCTTGGCTCTTTGATGACTCGTGGACTTCAACTCCCAGAATTCCTGAGCCAGCTATGCTATGCTGGCTCAGGAATTCTGGGAGTTGAAGTCCACGAGTCATCAAAGAGCCAAGGTTGCCTACCCCTAATTTAGGGTCTCCTGGGTTGAGCAGGGAGTTGGACTAGAAAACCTCCAAGGCCCTTCCAACTCTGTTATTCTGTTCTGTTATTCTGTTATGTCCCGCTGCACAGATCGGGGGGGGGAATATTAAAAAAGTGTCTCACCTTTAGTTTATCCAACTACCCACTACCCTAGTGTCTTCAGCAGGAGATGGCATCTAGCCAACCTTTGCTCATCTTGAACAAACTAGGTAGGGTCAAACTGGGTTAGTATTTGGATGAGAGATCATTAGGAAATCCCAAAGCAGTAGACCAGATAAGGAAGTTGGGAAACATTCTAGAGCAGGGGTCTTCAAACTTGGCCCTTTTATGGCTTGTGGACTTCAACTCCCAGAATTCCTCAGCCAGGCACACTGGCTGAGGAATTCTGGGAGTTGAGGTCCACAAGTCATAAAAGGGCCAAGTTTGAAGACCCCTGTCTAGAGAAAGTAGGAGCCAAACACTCTCACATTATTAAAGAAACAACATTGACATATCTGTAGAGTCAGCAGGTCACCTAGAAGCAGCCTTTGCCTATTGCAGATTTGAATTTTCAGGAAATGTTATAAGTGTTCATTTACAGGTCCAGCAAACTCAAGCTTGCTTTCCATAGACTTAAAATCTTATGATTAGGCTAGGACTGAGTGAACTGTTGAATTTAATTAGATGTGTCTTTTTTTGTTGTTGGTTTTTTTGAGTTTAGTCACCAGTGCTTTCAGATGTCCCAGACAATCCCAAAAAATAATGGCAAATAGAAACTGTACAAGAAAAGCAGTTTTTTCATTTATTATTACCCACTGGAAGATAGACAAATAGTTATGCAAATTACATATTGATATGTTTGCATAAGTAGGTTCCAAATTTTGCACTGTTTTTATTTTCAGCTAAAATAATAGTATTATTCTACATCAGAGCTGATTTGCTTTAGGAGCCCTGGTGATTCAGTGGTTAAAGTACAGTATTGCTGGCAAACTCTGCTCACAGCCAGGAGTTTGATCCTGACCAGCTCAAGGTTGACTCAGCCTTCCATCCTTCTGAGGTCGGCAAAATGAGGACCCAGCTTGTTGGAGGCAATATACAAATAATGCTTCTACATTTTAAACTGTCCAGAGAGTAAAGCATTATGGGGCAGTATATAAGCCTAAATGCTATTGCTTTATTGATTTGAATTGTGATTGAGAAGAGCTGAGTTCCAGTCCTCCTTTGGGCACAAAACAGTGGTGGGATTCAAATATGTGAATAACTGGTTCTCTGTGTGAATGCCGCTTCCGGAAGTCCATTCTGGGCCTGGGCAACAAAAAATTAGGTACCGGTTCTGCCGAAGTGGTGCGAACCGGCTGAATCCCACCACTGGCACAAAAGCCAAATGAGTGACTTTGGATCAGCCACTTTCTCTTGGCCCTAAGAAGCCAATAACAACCTACTTCTGAAAATGTTGCCAAGAAACCTTGTCCATGTAGTTACCAAGATCAAGACTGATTTGAATATCCAACAATAATTTTCTACATAAAAAACAAATCCATATCAGCAGTGAGTTCAAAACGGAAGCATGTAATTATTGAGTGCTTTTCATTATTTTTCAAAGAGACAAAAAACCCTCTAACACAAAGGAAGCTTGTCCACCAATGTCTAATCTTCCATCTTGGCGTAGCAGAAGCTTCAACTCTCCCCCACGTCTGGAGCACTGAAATGCTAAACAATGACAGAATTAGTCAGGTAAACAGGAAATATGCTTCTCTATCCAAATTAACGTGCTGATCACTTCTGAAGAGCAGATAGATAGGAGAATTGAACGCAACTGCCTACAATACAAACACAGGCCAGGCTGGAATAGATGAAATATAAACAGTTTTATCTACATTTCTCCAAAAATACAAGAAGTCCTCAGTGTACAACCTCAAGTGAGCCCAAAATTTCTGTTGCGAAGCGAGATAGTTGTTAAATGAGTTTTGCCCCATTTTACGACCTTTCTTGCCACGGTTGTTAAGTGAATCACTGCAGTTGTAACACAATTGTACAGTGAATCTGGCTTTCCCATTGACTTTGCTTGTCAGAAGGTCTCAAAAAGTGATCGCCTGACCTCAGGACACTGCAACCGTCATAAATATGAGTCAGTTGCCAAGCATCCAAATATTGATCATGTGACCATGGGGATGCTGCAGTGGTCATAAGTGCAAAACAGTGGTTGTAAGTCATTTTTTTCAGTGCCGTTGTAACTTTGAATGGTCACTAAACAAATGTTTAAGTTGAGGACTACCTGAAGATGGCCACTGATTTAAATGCCACTGATTTGCCATAATCCTTAATTTTAGAATTAAAGCTACAGTAATTTCATTGCGTGGGCAAACTAGAAGAAACGATTATACCTGGTTGGGTTTTTTTTCATCTTAATTAAATCTGGCAAGGAAGGATGGCTGAATCTGTACCACTTGTACAGTATCAGAGCTACCCATGAAACAACCAATGTCCTTGTTTCAGTTCAAGAGTTCAGAAGGATATTGCAAATAAAATTTAGGCAGATTATACTCAGAGACCTAAAAGGGAAACTCTGTAAAATCATAGGAATTCCTACCGCATAGTTTGTTTTTTCCCAGTTGTTGTGACCAGTAGCTGCTTAATACAGCATGAGCAGATCCTTAAAGATAAATAAGACATAATAGCTGTGATAACAATGACAATATTATAGCAGATCAGTGTTCAAAGCACTTTACAAACTTTAATAGTAATTATTGCAACAGTATAAGTTGCTGTGATTTCTGTAATAAATTTCCTATCAGCTAACAAGTAAAAAACATATACAGTATACTGGAAATGTTCTCTCAGTTGTTTGCTATATTTCTGAATTTTTAGCCTCCCATTCTGTGTTGTAATCCCACCATTTTCAGTGGATCAAATCTGCTTCAAGGGCACTTTCCTGAATGTGTGTTGGGTTATAATTGTGTCATCCCTGACCTGACAGACTTTTAATCTAACACCTTCAGAAGTCATCTGAACCGAAGGGCTGTTAAAGACTACAATACATAATAGTACCATTGCCCATTTTCTGTTACTCATTTTAAGAATTGATTAGACTTCCCAGACACCCACTTATTCATAACTAAGTACTAGAGCTGGGTAATGCTTCAGATTCAGTTCCACAATTGTCCTTTGGAACACCCAGGGACATGTCTGCAGCCTTCTCTGCAATTCATTAAAACTGTCATGTCTTTCTCCAGGATCATGTGACTGCTGCACGGGGTACCATCCTGGAAAACACATAGTGGCTTTAAAGAGTTGCAGACAGGAGTTACATTCAAACTTCTGTGCACTCCAAAATGTCTTTTCTGCATTATTTCCAAAATGCTACATAACCGTATCATGTACATAGTAAAGAAAAAAACATAGATTATGTTACATCAAAAATTTGTCATCAAACAGTCCTAAGGCACACTAAAGACAGTAACAATAACACTATAACGGAATTAGAAGGGATCTTGGAAGTCTTCTAGTCCAACTCCTGATCAAGCAGGAGACCCTATGCCATTCCAGGCAAATGGTTGTCTAGTCTCTTCTTTAAAATCTCCACTGATGGACCACCCACAACTTCTGGAGGCAAGCAGTTCCACTGATTAATTTTTCTCACTGTCAAGAAATTTCTCCTTAGTTCTAGTTGGATTTTTTTCCTTGTTAAGTTTCCATCAATTACTTCTTGCCCTGCCCCCAGGGGCTTTGGGGAATGAGTTAAACCCCTCTTCTTTTTGACAGCCCCATAAATATTGGAAGATTGTTATCATGTCATCCTTAGTCCTTCTCTTTAGACTAGACTTACCCAGTTCCTGCAACCCATTCATTGTATGTTTTATTCTCCAGTTCCCTAATTATCTTTGTTGCTCTTATCTGCACCCCTTCTACAGTCTCAACATCTTTTTTGTATCCCGATGGCCAAAACTGGATACAATATTCCAGTTAGACAAACTAATTTATTGTGCACTGAATTTTATAGATAAACATCTACTTTAGTAGCAGTTGCTTATGAAACATTATGTTTCCACACATATTCTGTTCCTCTTACAGATGAAATATTATTTTGGGGCTTTGCTGTTCTCTTGTTTTACTATTCTTAAACAAGAATTATTCACCTATATCTAATAAAAATAGGAAAAGCCCTCCGTACACAAACTTACCTGTGACAGGATCTTCAGAAACGCCATTCCATGGTGCAAAATAACGAGAGTAAAAATCATAGCTTTCATGATTTTTATGAGAATCTCCTTTAACTGTGATTATTACACCTTTGACTTTTCCAGTCTTGTCGGCCAACAAAAGACGTTGGGCATCCACTTTTAATTTCTCCAAATCATACCTTGGTGACAAACATTCATTGTTAAGGAGTCAAATGCTTGAAAATGCAAAACTAAAAATACCAGTGACAACAACAAAGAACTGAATGATATTGCATTTTTATTACTATAATACCAATGGTAATTGTAAGCTTTAGCTCTGACTGCTGGCACATTTTCCATGCAAAATATAGATTTGAAAGCAAAATATTAAGCTTAGTAGAAGAAAAAAAGGCCAGTAATAAGAAGATTGTCCAAAACGAGATTCCTCTGTGTGGTATCCATTAAATCAGGGGTGTCCAATATTGGCAACTTGAAGGCTTATGGACTTCAACTCCCAGAATTCCCCAGCCAGCCAGGAGCTGAAGTCCACAAGTCTTCAAGTTGCCAATATTGGACACCCCTGCCCTAAATGGACTAAGAATCCCCAGAAAGTAGAATTCCCAACCAACTAAGGAGTGCCAGGTATAGTCCAAACATCTGGAGGGCATCAAGCTGGAGCAGGGTAAGCAAAGCAAAATTAACAGAGAGAGGTAAAAGGAATGTTTCCTTCCCATAGCTTGTGAGGATCAAAGAAATGAAGGAAATCAACTAAGGAAGGGAGACGAGACTTGTCAGAGCAAGCACAGTCTTATTGTGCTGAGATAACCCAGGAGTAAACACAGTAAACAGTAGTCTATATTAAATGGTGGTTTATCTTACACTGTCTACAACAGGGGTCTTCAAACGTGGCCCTTTTATGACTTGTGGACTTCAACTCCCAGAACTCCTCAGCCAGCATGCCTGGCTGAGGAATTCTGGGAGTTGAAGTCCACAAGTCATAAAAGGGCCACGTTTGAAGACCCCTGATCTACAATATCATACACCAGGAACAATATACATACACGTGTTAATACAGGAGTCTCCAACTCACAACACAACATTATAGCACGAATACAGAAGAGAGAGAACAGCAACAGAGCCTTCCTTTTATACAAAGGTTCTTAAAGAGACACAGACCCAGCTGGCTCTTAAAGGGACATAAACCCTGCTGAGTCATTCCCATCATTACATCGTACATTACATCAGCTGGTTAACATCTAAATCATTACCTCGACACTCCTCCCATTTAAAGCTAAACAGCTGTTAACCCAAATGCTTTTACATACCTCAGGTCTATTCTCTTCTAAATTTACATGCAATCATCTAAAGAAATGTGCAATTGAAATTCATATACCTTTCATACACCTCACTGAGACAGATAAGTAGCTTTTTTGTGTCAGGAGAATAACGGACCTCTTGAACGTTCATATCCCCCACTGCTGCCTAGTGATAAAATGGGACAAAATAAGCCAAAAAGAGCTACCATATTTTTCTCATGTCCACATAGCAAACGTTTCTTCATTAGTCATTTTAGTCTAATGAAGAGAAGGACTAGGGGTGACATGATAGCAGTGTTCCAGTATCTCAGGGGCTGCCACAAAGAAGAGGGAGTCAAGCTATTCTCAAAAGCACCTGAAGGCAGGACAAGAAGCAACAGATGGGAATTAATCAAAGAGAGAAGCAACCTAGAACGGAGGAGAAATTTCCTGACAGTTAGAACAATTAATCAGTGGAACAACCTGCCTCCAGAAGCAGTGAATGCTCCAACCCTGGAAGTTTTTAAGAAGAGACTGGACAGCCTTTGTCTGAAATGGTATAGGGTTTCCTGCCTGAGCAGGGTGTTGAACTAGATGACCTCCAAGGTCCCCTTCAACTTTTTATTATTATTGTTGTTGTTGTTGTTGTTACATCTGGCAATACCAGTTTTATCCCTGTTCCCTGAAGTCTGTATTAGCCTTAACTTCAGTCCATGATTTAAGTACCCTTTGCTAAACCTCTAACAGGCACTAACCAGAGGATCCCCAAACACATCAGGAAACTTTTTAATGCCAGTAGTAACAGAATAACAGAGTTGGAAGGGACCTTGGAGATCTTCTAGTCCAACCCCCTTCTCAGGCAGGGAAACCCTATACCATTTCAAACAAACTGTTGTCCAATCTCTTCTTAAAAACCTCCACTGTTGGAGCACTCACAGCTTTTGAAGGCAATTCGTTCCACTGGTTTATTGTTCTCACTGTTAGAAAATTTCTCCTTAGTTCTAGGTTGGTTCTCTCCTTGATTAGTTTCCATCCGTTGCTTCTTGTCCTGCCTTCAGGTGCTTTGGAGAATAGGTTGAACCCCCCCCCCCTCTTCTTTGTGGCAACCCCTGAGACATTGGAACACACACAACATGTCACCCTTAGTCCTTCTTTAGAACTGGATTTAGGGGTGTTTGTAGAGCATGTTTCAAAAGGCAAGATGGGATTGTGATAGTTTGATCAAGGCTTTGCCTTGTGTGTGTGTGTGTGTGTGTGTGTGTGTGTGTGTGTGTGATACATGTGTAGAGCTATAACTGCCTTTTGGACATATCCTGTGGACACCCTTGGCTGACTTCTGTTGCTAAGGAGAAAGGTTCCATGTAGAATTTTTATTCACTGTTTTGTTAAAAGTGAGTGAACTTTCTGGCAAGGTACCTAATGCAAAGAAAAATGGAATATGTATATAGATCCACCCAGGGAAAATTCTAGAAATGCATTAAAAAGGGAGATCAACCACAGCCATAATATTTTCATTAACCGCATCATCCGCATGCAATACAAAAGGGGTGGGATTTAGATGCAATGCCTCACCCACCATCTTACAGGTTTTGACCCTGAATTAGTGGGTTTTTTATTAGGCTTTTAATATTTAACTTCCCACTTTGTTTGTACCGTATTTAGACATTGTTTTCATTTAGTTTGGGGATTAAATCTCACATGTAGGAATAAATGTGAAGGTAGCCTTTATGACGATAAATATAATGGGGGGAAAAGCTGTGCAAATTACCTTTACCAACTCTTCTACTTCCTGGAAATCCTAGAAATATGAAAGCAATATTAAAATCATGTGTGCCTTTCACTTTTAAAAGGAAATGTTCAAAAGGTACTGAGTAAAGCCAACCTGTGGATAAGTGAAGTAAAGTGGCAGATCCAAGATAATCTCATCTCCCGCTTGTCTGGCCTTTAATTCTCCACTAAGAGTTAGGAAAGTGAGGGCGGGGTTCATGTTTTCTGTTTTTAAAATCAGAAATGCATAACCATCAGGATGGTTAAAAAACATGTATTGTGTCAAACTGTGAATGGTTAAATAACCACTTACTTTTATGGAATAATACAGCAGCAGATGCAAGAGTGGCATGGCCACACAGAGGGACTTCATTTGTAGGTGTAAACCATCTTAATCCAAAACACGAACCTGAAAGAGGGTGCTCAAGAATCACTCTTATTGGAAATGATGTTTCAACAGCAGAAAAATTAAACAAGGAAGCAAAAATGGTACAAGGAATTCAGAAAACTCAATGTTCTTTTTTTTTTTTAAAGTAGAAAAATACAATGAAGAAAATGAAAAACTGACTCCAAGGTCATTTCTTTGGGGGGAGGCATTCTGAAAAAGCTTCATATATTTTAAAAATGCCTCTAAAGCAGTGGTTCTCAACCTGTGGGTCGGGACCCCATTTGAGGTCAATCGACCATTTCACGGGGGTCGCCAAGCAAGGCTGTCTGCCATTTTTCCCCCCTTTTCCGGCGGGTGCCTTACCTCACTTGGGCTGGGCCAGCTGGTGGTCGGCCTGCTCCGTCTCTGCCGCTTGCCAGCTACGCCTCGGCCGGCACAGGGGGTGGAACCACGCATGTGCGGCGCTCCCGGGCAGGGAAAGTCCTCGACTTACGACCGGTTTAGTCCTCGACTTACGACCGGTTTAGTCCTCGACTTACGACCAGTTGGGGTCGCGGCATTAAAAAGGTTGAGAACCACTGCTCTAAAGACTATCTGGTAATTCACAAGGTACCTGCAAGAAAATATCATCTCCAAGCGATCTATTCTAAGCTATTTAAGATATCAAGGGTTAATTTTATAAAATTTAATTGGGCTGCATAAAAAGTAATGAAATAACTATTTTTTTATTTATTTATCAAATTTATTTATCATATCTTAAATAGCTTAGAACAGATCGCTAACACTTGCATAAGTCATTGTTTGATATCTACAGCATTGCTTGAAATCTTCCACTGGATCTTATAATCTGTATAGGTTTATATAGTTTAATATTCACATGAATCTGCTGGGGGAGATCATTTGGAGTTTTGTAGTAAGATGGAATGGATCTTGTCCTACCACCCAACACCAAGGAAACAGCCAGTATCCTTCAAGACTGAAATATCTCAAAAATGGGCAAGATGAGGGAGAATAAGCTGAAATTAAACCTAAATAAGGTGGAGGTTCTGGTGACGTGGTGAAAACTAGAAGATTGTTTGATTAGGATTCACACACACACCCAAAAAAGAGCAGATTTGCACTTTCAGAGGGGCCTTTGAAGTTGTTACTGAATTTGCAGATGTTAGCTGTTGGAAGGAGCATGTTGTACAATATAGTGAATGGGCCAGCTGCTGATCAGACTTGGAGACCATCTGCCTTGACTACCACATCATTCTCTCCAATGAGTAACCCTTGGAAAAAAAAATGCAGAATTTGCAACTGGTGCAAACTGCAGTGGTCAGATGGTTACCTGGTCCGAAGAACAGGAGTCATGCAATATCTGTACAGAAAGAACTGCTGCTGATTTACGACTTGGTCATCTAGAGCAGGGGTGTCAAACTCAATTTCATTGAGGGCCGCATCAGCATTGCAGTTGCCCTCCGGAGGCCGGGTGGGTGTGGCCAGGGTGGGTATGGCCTACTGGGGGGGCGTGGGGGGAGTGGGTATGGCCTACTGGGGGGGCATGGCCAGCTCTACATCGTTCGCGTCAAGGGTGCCTGTGGGGCAGGAGTGGGACAGATCTGAGGGTCTCTGGTAGAAGGGGGTGGGACAAGGGCAAGTGCCAAGGCATGGTCCACTGGAGGAGCCTAACTGTTCCTCTCAGGCCATGTGGGGGGGGCTGGATGGTGGTGCGAGCTGCCGGAAGCCCTGGGCAGCAGAGGTCAAATGCCCAGCCTGGCCCTCAAGCACCCGTGGCACCAAGCCCAGCCCCACTTCCCCAAGGGGACACCCAGCTGCACTTACCTCCTCCTCAAGGCTGCTGCTGCTGTGCTTGCTCTCCTTAGCCAGGTTGTTCATGATGGGTACCAGGGCAAAGTCAGAGGGAGACTGAATGCGTTTCAGCATAGATGGCCACCACAAAATTGTACATTGGCTCCCGGCCGGCCATCCTGGGCCAGGGCCAAGGCAGTGGGAGCCGTTCCCTCACTGTTTCCAGGATGGCTTTGCGGGCCACATGAAACCACTTGGCGGGCCGCATTCGGCCCCCGGGCCTTGTGTTTGACATGTCTGATCTAGAGAATCACTTAGATTGATTTGATTTGACAGCTATACCCACCACCTGCAATTTCTTGAACCACCTAAGGATGCCATTCAGCTATAGGATAGATATTCACCTTCATTTCATAATCTATCACAATAACACCCTACTTCTTTATCAAAAGCGCCTCTAATAATTCAACTTTCAGCAAAGCTACATTTCAATACACAAATGATTATTTACTTTTGGTGAAGTCATCTGTGGGGTGCAGTTTTCTGATGAATGCTGTTTCTGAGAGGTTCATTTCTGCAGCAATTTTTTGATGCAAACCTTCTTCCAGCTCCTAAAACGAACAACAAATTTGAACTGATCTACAAATGCATTCCATGTCTTTTGTAGCAAGCATATCATGTTTCACTTTTTTATAAATATTTTGTGTTAAATGTACCTTATAAACAACACATTCTTCTTTACACCCAAGGAAGAGGATCATTTCTATCTCCCAATTCGTTATTGAACAAAGAGGTACAGAAGACCCATGAAAAAAAAATCACTCATGTTCCAGTTCCTTTGGGAGACGGTGGTCTATCCCAGGGATAGTCAACCTTGGCTCTTTTATGACTCGTGGACTTCAACTCCCAGAATTCCTGAGCCAGCTGGCTCAGGAATTCTGGGAGTTGAAGTCCACGAGTCATAAAAGAGCCAAGGTTGACTACCCCTGGTCTATCCAAAATACTGATTCAAAGTGATGTGCTCTGTATCTATGGTGACCACATCTTCTTGGAATAAAATAAAGGACCAACTTCAAAAAAGGGGCAAATCTGAAGGAGGTTCATAAGGAGCCTTAAAAATTAATTGTTTATGTTTTAACTTTGCTTTACAAAAGAACATTCAAGAAGAAAACCAATAAAAAATAAATAACTCTAACAGGCAGCTTTCTGAAATGATGTTTTGCTCTTTATAATCATTACATAGTGACAATAAATACTACTGTATTTATATATGTATTTATGTTTATGTGTGCAGCTGAGTACAGAAAAATCTTTTTTTCCTGGCCTCTAGTAATTATGTACATTTTGGCAGCCAAACCCTGGTAGCCAAATGCAAATACAGTGTCTCTCTACAGGTAATCCTCGACTTACGACCATTTGTTTGACATCAAAGAGGTGGCACTCATGATGGGAGGGAACCCCCAGAATCGAGCTTGTGCCCAACTTTATGAGAATAGTTAGCTTTGGCAAACATTTAGTTGGCCCCAAAGTAAATCCTAGGGTGGGACTACAAAAGCCCCTATAGTTAATAGGGGCAAATAAGACAGGTCTAGAACCTGTTTCTTAAACTTGGTGACTTTAAGTGGTATGGACTTCAACTCCCAGAATTCCCCAGCCAGCATGCTGGCTGGGGAATTCTGGGAGTTAAAATCCACATGCCTTAAAGTTGCCGAGGATGAGAAATACTGCGATAGATGCTGTCAACTTCTGAAACGAACCTGGCTCAAGCCATCTTTGTCGTTCTAAGTTGCCACATAGTATGGGGGGGGAAGGGGGGAAAACAAAAGTATTGTTAAATTAAACACGGAGTGGTCCCGTGGGAACCAAGGTCATTCCCACAGGAGCTGGAAGGTGGAGAGAAGTGTCATGGAGATTGCCAATTGCTTTCATTGGGTAGCGTGATCACTAGCATAGTAGAGGGGAGGGAACTGTTACATTTAGTTACACTGCATCCCTGGGAGGAATTTTAGAATTGGTTTCACTTTTGACCGTGCCGATATTATGTGTCCAATAAAGTTTGAGGAAACTTCAAGCCTCAGAGTTCTGATTTATTTGGTTTCATTAGTCGGAACCATGACAGATGCAGTGCATGCTTTTGGGGGGCACCATCCAAACTATGAGAATCAGAATAGAAGAGATCTTGGTACTGTGTCAAAATAAGTTTTAGACTATATTTCAGGAGATCGTTAGGTTTGGGGGGCACATCTGTAATGTTGAGAACACATGATCTCTCTCTCTCACACACACACACAAAATGGCTGCCAAAGGTTAGCCAGGAACAAATGGACTGCCATGGCTGGTGTGACCAAACATAATGCACTCATTATACCCAAAGTATTCTGTGCTCCATCTTCTTTTTGATTTTTTTTTTTTTTTGTTTCTGGGTACCAAATGTAATAAATTTAAATAAACAAATATTTAAATATAAAACAGTCCCCCTCATGTTCCGTTTCAAAAAATGGCTTTGAAGTTAGAGACTGCTCAACTCTCATTTTTCTCCCCCCCCCCTTTTTTTTGTACATAATTTTTTTTCTTTTTTTTTCATTGTTAGTGTTGGATGTTCGTTTTTCTGTTTTTGTTTTGCATTTTATTCTTGTTGACAAATGAAAATAAATCTGTTAAAATGAAAGAACTTTGAAGAATTCTGAACAGTTGAGGCAGGGACCTTAGAAGTGATACATGGCCATCCGGGTGTTATCGTCATCAATTTATCAAAGCCCAGCAAAACAAAAGGAATATCCTGGTAACCATAATGTACAGTATGTTTTTAACCATCGCCATCTTGTGGCCACTTTGAAATACAATACTTTATATTTGTTCTCTCAATTTTGTATAATCAGCCCACTGTCCATACAAAGTTGAGGCAACCTTTTTGGTTCAAAAGAAAGAAACTAGCCTGCATAAACTTGTCGAAAAATTCCAGTTTTGAAAGAAGTGTGTTCTATCTTTGCAAAGCTTGGTTATAGATCATGCAAGGCTGTGTTTTAGTTTCAATTGCAAACCTCAGAATACAGACAAAATCTTTGGCAATATACAGTGGCTTCATAAAATACTGGCAAAAGATTTTCCTGAGGGGAAACCTCCCATCCCTACCTCCACCTGTCACTTAAATAAGCAATATAGATCCAAAGGATCAGTTAATCCTTTGTATAAACAGTTAAGTAAATTCTAGTGAAAGGAAATGGCGTCACTCACAAATAGCAAAGACGTTGCTAGTTAGTTTTCTTTAAACTAAAGGAATTTGTTTAAAACTTACATCTTCAAGAAGACAAACAGCAGCAGGATTCCCACCAAAGGGCTGTTTGGTAAAGGCATCAATTATGAAAACTGAAATCTTCATTTTCTTCCTTACAGAATTTTACAGGGCTTTTTAAAATAGGCCTTTAGAATTTGCTGAGTCTCTCTTCCTGCTATTGCGGAAATGTCCAAGTTAATATTAAACTCAATGGAAGAAGCAGTAATCTTTTATCTAAATTGATTTAACATTTTGCCTTCTGTACCTATTTCAGCAACCACACAAAGACTAAGCAATTTGTGGCATTATTATTTACTATGGGATTTTGAAGAGGTATTTTTGTTTATGTGAGTAAGCGTTTGCCAGGACAATTGTGATTCTGTAAATTTACTCAGAAGTAAAACCTACTGTGTTATTTAATGTTTCCATTACTTCAGTATCTATAGTATGACTTTTTGCCATCCTTTAGGTGTGAAACACAACTGTGTTGGCATCTGGCAGCAGTTTCTACCATTTCAAAGAAAGACATCTGTAAGGGCTCAGCTAGCAAAAAATAAAATAATTCATATTTCATCCCCAAACAACATTAAGAAAGCGACAAAATATTTGGATCAAATATGTATTTTGAGTCAGAAGATTTTAAAAATAAACATACAATTGAAGCTAGAGATTTTTCCTTTTGGGGTTAATGGATAGAAAGATCTTATGGAATTTTGTTTTTATATATAACAGTGGCAAGACTCCTATATGCACAAAGGTAGAAGGACTTACAGATACCTACAATGGAAGAATGGATAGCTAAACCGATGGAATTGACAGAAATGATGAAACTGACAGCTTTGATTAAAGAAAAGACTGACCAATTTTATTTCTGCCTAGAAACCACTTTTTGCAAAAAAAACCTGGAAGAAATGAAATTGTGACTTTTTAATTTGGTGATTAGAAATAAGGGATTATAGAAATAATGTAGACTATTAGGAACTTTAGAGTCTAAATTTGATGTATTCTTTATTTCCAAACAAAGTTGGAAGTTATTATTTTTATATTTTCTTTATCTTTTTTTGTTTTGCACTTTTATCTTGCTCTTTTCCTAAATTTTCCTTTTTTCAATTATTTTTCTTCTTGCTCAATTTTTCTTTTTCTTTTTTTAAATTCAAGAAAATTACATTATAAAAAAAAATCCAAATTCCATCCCCAAACATAGAAAAATACAGGCAGTTGTAGTTTTGACTAGGTGAATGACAAACCTTCCCCTCCTTTCATCATTGCTTTTTCACCTGCTGTAGCCATTGTCTCCCTAACATTACATTAGCAGCACAGGATTAAAATTTACATTAAATTATAATCTAAAAGAAAACTCTTACATGATGATGTACCATTGGTACTGAACACCAAACAAGTTATCAAAAATGTATAAAGGTATTTCAAATGAATGTTGGAAATGTAAAGACAAAGAGGGGACATTTTACCTTTTATGGTGGACGTGTGATAAAGCAAGAAAATATTGGAGTAGGATTCATATGTTAATACAGAAAATTCTTAAACTAAATATAGAAAACCAGAGACTTTTCTCTTGGGGCTAATGGACAAAGATCTGGAAAAATATATATGGAACTTTGATGTTATGTTGACAGCAACAAGATTACGCTCAGAAATGGAAGACTACATCAATTCTTACTACGGAGGAATGGTTACAAAAACTGATGGAGCTAGCAGAGATGGCTAAATTGACTGTATACTGATTAAAGAAAAGAATGTGAATAGTTTTATTGCCACGTGGAAACCACTTCTAGATTTTGTGCTTGAGGTGGAAACAAATGAAATTTTGATTATGGGCTTTATCAGTATTAGATTAGATGTTACTGAAATGGCTAGTCTATATTATTTTGTAGAAGTAAAAAGTTGAGGTTTGAAGTTGATACTCTATTGCAGGGCTTTTCAACCTTTTCACCCATTGTACCACTTTTAGGATATGGCAACATCCGAGTACCACCAGTCGCCTAGCAAGGTGTCAAAAACTTGATGACCAAAAAAAAAAGGAAAAAAGTGATAAAGTACAGATAGTCCTCGACTTACAACAGTTCGCTTAGTGACTGTTCAAACTTACAATGGCACTGAAAAAAGTGCCCCCCAAGCCACAGCCGAGCAAGGCACCTGCCTGCCCGCCCGGCCACGTTGTTCCTCCTGTCTGAGGTTTTCATTATTGTGAGCATTTCTGTTGAGGATTGGCAGCAGGGGTGGGGTGGGGGGGGGTGTTTGGTTTTTATTCCCCCCATCTGCTGGGTGGTTGCAGCAGGTTTTGGTCACTTCACATGACCCTGGGACACTGTGACCGTCATAAATATGAATCAGTTGCCAAGCATCTGAAGGTAAATCACAAGACCCTGGAGAGGCTGCAACATTCCAGCTGATCGGCGCTTCTTCTGGGCTCAGCAGAAGCTCCAGGATCAGCGCTGAGTTCCAGCTGGAGCTTGGCACTGATCCTGGTGCTTCCGCTGAGCCCTGACAACCCTGCAGCTCCAGCCATCTCTCGCTCAGGCTTGTGCGGTGCTGCCACCGGTTCAGCTCATTCCCCTCCCCCGCTACCACTTTTCTAGGATGGTCACGTACCACCTGCCAGGTGCCAATGTACCACAGGTGGTACCCGTACCACTGGTTGAAAAAGCCCTGCTCTATTGTACCAAAGGAAGTCGGAAGTCAATGCCTTTCCCCCCCCCTTTTTTTCTCCCTTACCTCACTTCTCTACTCCCTTTTCCCTTTCCCATCTTTCCTGCAAATTACTTCGTATTTCGATTGTATCGTATATTATAAACTAATAAAAACTTTAAAAAAAAGATTTGTAATCCCAGTTCACCTGCTATGTGAGATTTTATAATAAGAAATGCATGCAATTTTGAACAAGATTTTCTTTCCCCAAGTATAGAAAGACATTGACTGTGCATCTATAACAAGTTGTTAGCAACACTAATGTTGCAATATTTGATTTACCATTTGTTTACTTCCACTGCGTTGTTGAATATGATACCTATTTTAAAAACAAAGCTTCTTTTGTGCTATAAGATACTATAAAAAGTATAATTACACTCTTTCACTGTGCATACTAGTCAAAATACAGTATATGTTTTCAAGTCTCTGTGTGTGAGCACTTGTCCTACCTGGAAGACCAGGCATCATATAATCGAACTTAATTATGAAATGAAGTTTTTCATTTAAAATTCATGTTCACCACAAAGCTACCTATGAAGTTGCCATATTAAAGAAATAATATGTAGCCATAAAAAAGAATTCATATACTTTGTAATTCTTGGAATTATCTTCTGATGGTAAACATGAAATTAGACAGGTTTTTAAGTAAATGTGCACGGGGTGGTAAATGCATACTTAGTATTTCTATTCTAAGCTGATTTTGATGTGAAGCAGAGCTCCTGATCACTGAGTTGCATTTCAATAATAAAATGCATTACCTTAATAATGAACACATTTAAGTTTGCTGTCATATTGGTAGTCCTCGACTTACAACTGGTCACCTAGCAACCATTTGAAACTATAACAGACCACCCCAAAGGTACTTAAAACCCAGTTCCAAAATATCAATAGCTGCCCCCCCCCAAACATGAGACCATATGTCAGGTGTTCAACTGATTCGCATTTATGGCCATTTGCCACATCCTGTAACATTTTATTTTTTTGCTGAAAATTGGCATTAACTTCCATTTTCACAAAAAATGGTCCATAAAAAAATAATGGATTCACTTAATGACTATGGCATTCACTTTACAGCTATTATGTTATCTTAATGACCATTGCAAGAATGTTCATAAAATTGGGTCAGTGATGTAAGTGACCCACTTTATGACCATTAGGCCTTACAATCCTAATGGTTGGGCTCCATTATAGATGTATGTCAAGGACTAATTATACTTTGGAACATTGCACATAAAAGTGATTTGCACACCCAGTCTAATTACTGAAAGAAAAAGACATAATAAAATGACGTGGCTTTTGAATGTATACGTTATAGCATCTGATGACTGATAAATGACACACAGACAAATAGAATTGTAAACTTGTCTGATCATATTTTATTGACCCTTCCATACAGCTGATTGTATCGGTTTTTTTGGTGTCTTTTTAAAGTTTAGAAACTGTAAACATCAAAATATATAACTTCTCAGAAGATCAAATTGTAACAAAATTAAAACCAAGCAATTATTACAAAGATAAGACTAAACATCGAATATACTGAAGCCAACAAGAAAAACAAAGCAAATCTGGGATATTGTTTTGTGACTCTGTATAACGGAGCAAAAAAATTTGCCACTAGTAAAAGTTAACTTTTATATGGATATTGATAAATAGGAAAATTAGTTCTAGTTCAAGAATTGATGTGAGAATCAGGAGTATTAAAGTACTCCACAAGAACACTACATGAGCTATATTCTATGGTCACCGTTTGCCTAAATCAGGGGTCCCCAACCTTGGCAACTTTAAGACCTGTGGACTTCAACTCCCAGAATTCCCCAGCCAGCATGGCTGGCTGGGGAATTCTGGGAGTTGAAGTCCAAAGTTGCCAAGGTTGGGGACCCCTAGCCTAAATAACAGCAAAGAAAGGGAACTTAATCTGGGTCTTGAAAAATAGAAGAATTGAGTATAATTATTTTTTTCAGAAAACTGGCACATCCTTTGTTCAGGAAATCAAGACAGACTTGTAATCATCTCTGTTGGAAGGATTCACTGAAAACAATACAAAAATAAAATCTAAATAGCTGTGCCTTACATGCTGGCAACAATAAAAAAAAGATTGGAAGCTGGCATTTTCACTGCTAGATCAGTATTGCTCAACCGCCGTACCTTTAAGGAGTATGGACTTCAACTCCCAGAATTCCCCAGCCAGCAGGGGAAGCTGGAGAATTCTGGGAGTTGAAGTCTACGCATCTTAAAAGTTGCCGGCTTTGAGAAACACCGTTCTGCGCGCTAACGGAACGTTTGCTTTTTAAAGGCGCTTTCTAACAGAACGGAACGTTTGCTTGAACACCGAGACAAGCATCTTGACGAGCGGTACCGCCTTCATATTTCCAACGTTCCGCGGAGGCGGCCAACTAACGGAAAACCGCCCCACGCTCTTGGATACCTCAGGCCACCGCGGCGCGTCGCGCATGCGCACCCCCACCTTCCTCTTCGACGGTTTCCTCCCCCCCCCCGCGCGGCGCGTCCCCTCATTTGCCAGTCATTCTCCCGCGCATGCGCCATTTCCGCCGCTAGGCGACGGGAAGCCTCGCGATACGCGCGCCTCCGACGCCATCCTGTCTTGCCTCAGCTGCGTAGCTTGTTAGTCGGCCGTCGGTTAAGCGCTTCCTTGTTCTTTGTGGGGAGTTCCGCGCAGCCGTTTGGGCCGATCGCCTGGGGAAGTGGGTGAGGTGTTGCCGGTGAGTGGGTGGCGGGAAGCGGCCGGGCCACTTGTCCCGACATGCCGGGGGAAAAGGAGAGCCGAGGTGGGCGGACCCGCCTTCTCGCTCCTGAGAAACGGGTGAACTCCTTGGGCAGGTGGGGAGGGGAGGGGAGGGGGAAAGAGGGAGGGGGCGAGGAGAAAGGAAGGGTTAAACCGGCGCCGTGCGCACGCGCGCGGGAAAGTTCGACTGGGGTGTTTTGCTCTCGGCCGCCATTTTTAACGTGACGGCCACAGCGGGGGTGGGGGGCGGCCGCGACGTATCGGTGCTGTGCGAAGGGCTAACGGTATCGCGGTGCCTCTCGCTGGCTGCAGCCGCCGCTACTCGAAGGGGCGAGGGCGACTCTCGGTAGGGCGAGCCCCCGAGTGGAGGAAAGACGAAGACGGCGACGCGGGTCCCCGGAGCGTGACAAAAGAAGCGTGCGCCCTCCCGCCATTTGATACCCCTCGTCCGCCGAGGACCCCCCTCTCCGGTGCCGCTCCTCCCGGAGGGCTTGTGCGCCTGCGCGCTGTGGTCGGCGTAAGCGGAAGGTTCAAGGCAAGTTTGGAAGAGTTGGTTTGGAAGGTGGTTTCTCTTGGCAACCCGAAGCATCGCAGCCCACGTTCAGCCCCCTCGGAAGTCAGGTGCGCCTTGGAGTCCGTTGGAGCTGACGAAACGGAAACGGGCCGTCGGTGGCAGGGCTTGGTCGGAACACCATAGCGCGGAGTATAAAATGTGGAAAAAGTGTCGATGAAGCCTCATGGGAACTAATGGCAGCGGTTCGGGCATTGCAGCAGTTGAGATTTAAGATTTCCAAAAGCGCAAGGTCGTTGTGTGGCATTTGTGTGCTGACCAGCAACAGGGATTGGTGGGGCCTTAACCTGCTCTGTGTCTTGTTAATCCAGTGGTTCTCAACCTGTGGGTCGGGACCCCATTTGGGGTCGATCGACCATTTCACAGGGGTTGCCAAGCAAGGCTGTCCGCCATTTTTTTCCCCTTTTCCGGCGGGTGCCTTACCTCCCTTGGGATGGGCCAGCTGGTGGTCTGCCTGCTCCGTCTCTGCCGCTTGCCAGCTACGCCTCGGCCGGCTCAGGGGGCAGAACCACGCATGCGCGGCGCTCCCGGGCAGGGAAAGTCCTCGACTTACGACCGGTTGGGTAGTCCTCGACTTACGACCGGTTTAGTCCTCGACTTACGACCGGTTTAGTCCTCGACTTACGACCAGTTGGGGTCGTGGCATTAAAAAGGTTGAGAACCACTGTGTTAATCAAATATAAGGCCCTACTATTGATTGTAAGGAGCCACTCGAGGAGGTCATTGCTGCGCTCGATCTACGTTTTTTGAGACCAGGAATAAGGCAAAGAATAGTCACTAATGTAACCGCGACCACTATTGCATAGATCAGTGTTTCTCAACCTTGACCATTTTAAGGCATGTGGACTTCAACTCCCAGAATTCCACAGCCAGCAATGCTGGCTGTGGAATTCTGGGAGTTGAAGTCCACATGCCTTAAAATGGCCAAGGTTGAGAAACACTGGCATAGATAGCTGCTTTGGTTGAATTTTGAATGGGATTTCAGAAATGGCAGGACTAAAGATACTTAGCTGGGTTTGTTCCAGCAAGTCAGGAGCAGGAACTTGAATGGTTTCTCCCTTTAATCACATTGGTGCTGTAAGTGAAGAGATACTTTCTTGATTTAGGGCAGGGGGTCTTCCAGCTTGGCCCTTTTATGACTTGTGGACTTCAACTCCCAGAATTCCTCAGCCAGCGTGCCTGGCTGAGGAATTCTGGGAGTTGAAGTCCACAAGTCATAAAAGGGCCAAGTTGGAAGACCCCTGATTTAGGGCCTCTTAGTTCAAGTCTGGTTGTTTTTAGCAGAAATCTTTGTGTTCAGTAGATACAAGTTGGAACCCAGCTCAAGTAGAAATACTTGTACGTTGTACTGAACACAAAAACGTAATGCTTAAGCAGGACTACTGGGTCCATAGCCTTGTAGGGATATTTACCAAAAATATACATTGCCTGGCTTTAGGCCAGTGTTTCTCAACCTTGACAATTTTAAGGCATGTGGACTTCAACTCCCAGAATTCCATAGCCAGCACTGCTGACTGGAATTCTGGGAGTTGAAGTCCACGTGTCTTAAAATTGTCAAGGTTGAGAAACACTGCTCTAGGCGATTTACCATATTAAGATTTGTACAGTAATTAAGGAACAACAAATATATGACAACAAACATTAAAAAAAGTCAATGTTAAAAATTAACTCAAATTATAATTATACAATCCGAGGCAGAAAGAGAATGTGTATGTAGATCCACCTCAGTAGCGGAGCCATCTAAATACATCTCCGGCCTCATGACAAAACTAGGTCTTGAGGGACTTCCAGAGTATCAAGCGGGGTGAAACTAATCTACTTTCCAATTTAAGTAATTTATTATTTAAAATAATAACATAATAGTTGATCTAACTATAATTGTGCCTTTACTAGGATAGTTTTAAGGCAGTCTGTTAAATAGTAATTTATATTTTTCAAAGTGATATTGTCTACATTGATTACACAATGTCGTTTCAGTAAAAGTGCCAAGTGCCTTTCAAACTGAGGCAGCTTTTCTGCATACATGTATGGGAAAGTTTAATTTACCTTCATAAATAATTTCTTATTGTATCTATGGTTCTATAGTGCTTTACATGTTTTAATCTGAAGTTCAAAATACTGATCAACACATCAAGAATTTGATCTTAAGTAGTACTTTAGATACAGGTTTGTCAGTACAGAAAAGCAATTTTTTTAAAAATAAGTACAAGAAGTCTTTACAGGTAGTCTTTAGCTTACAAATGCAATTGGAACCAAAATTTTGGTTATAATTTGAGGCACCTATGTGACTAGACCAGGGTTTTTTTTTAACCTTTTTTTATAGCGTCAAGCAAATCACACAGTCATAAGCCCAAATCCATTCTCCTGAATGGACCTTTTTTTTTTTTTTTTGCAGGAAACCTCAGAAAATGTTGGAAACTGAACAAAAAAGTTCAATTTCAGAAGTTCCAGTCATGTGACCACAGGATATTGCAACGGGTCTTAAATGTGAGCCAGTTGTCAAGTACTCGGAATGTGGTCATTTGACTGTGATGAGATTCTATGACTGCCAGAACTGCTTTACAGGCCATAAATCACATTTTCCAAAGCTGTTATAACTCTGAACAGTTGTTAAATGACCTATTGTAAGTTGAGGACTACCTCTAAAGCAGGGGTCTTCAAACTTGCCCCTTTTATGACTTGTGGACTTCAACTCCCAGAATTCCTCAGCCAGGCACACTGGCTGAGGAATTCTGGAAGTTGAAGTCCACAAGTCATAAAAGGGGCAAGTTTGAAGATCCCCGTTATAAAGTCTGGATGTTTAAAACAATATTAAACATGGGAATAAACTTTGTTGAACAGACTGAAAATTCTTTTTGGGTAAATATATACAGGATCTTAACTGAATTAGATATAAAACAGGAGAGCAAAATGGTGGCATTTGGTAAGTAAAAATAATTGTATATACTGCCTAAATAACTAAACATCTGTAGTGATCAAAGTTAGATGAAGTAAATAATTACAGGAAAAATACAGTAAAGTGCATTGACAGAAGTGATATCCATTGAGTTCTGTGTTGCTTACTCCCAGATAAGTGAACATAGATTTAGTATAAATGTGGTTTTGACTGCAGCTGTATGTGTTATTTAGTTGAGACTAATTCATTAGTAGCCGAAAAAGGCTAAGTTCAACTCTTGAGCAAGAGTTTATATACAGCAGGGGTCTTCAAACCTGCCCCTTTTATGAGTTGTGGACCTCAAGTCCCAGAATTCCTCAGCCAGGCACGCTGGCTGAGGAATTCTGGGAGTTGAAGTCCACAAGTCATAAAAGGGGCAAGTTTGAAGATCCCTGATACACAGAATCTTCCATGACTTTGTGGCTTAAGAAAGAAAAGAGGGGGATCAGGATGGATATCTAGATGTCTGTGGAACATTATAACTGATGTTGTGAACTGAACATCTGTGGATGTCTTTGGCCATCACAACTGATGGAAGTTTCTTGGATGAGAAACGAAGCGTTTTGTTCTTCCTCCTCAAGGAAAAAATAGTCCAGTTGCCTTTTGAAAAAGCACTTTTGAGATGGGTGTCTGGGATTTTTGGTTGGTTGGTTGGTTGTTGTTGTTTACTCTGGCCTCCATCATTGGCCAGATTGTTCTGGCTCCCACCTGTGCTGTTCCCAACAGATTGTTCCAGAGGAATTGCAGTCTTCAACAGGAAAACAACTGTTTGCTCCACATAAATAGAATATAACTCCTTTATGTTCTAATTCTCATTTTTTTATATTAAGAAAAATATGAATGAACTGGAAATTGTAAATGTATTTGTTTTAGTGTGCCTAAACTTCATGTGTGTGTTGTGGAGATAGTAAAAAAAATAATAATTTCAGATTTGTTAAATAGCACGTTCTTGCTAGCCATTTTGATTTCTGTTTTGTTCATTATATTGCTAATTAATTTTATAAAACAATTGGGATTTTGAACATGTTCCAAATGTACATTGCTAATTAAATACAATAAAGGTGTTAGCCCCAAAGAGATTAAACCTATACAGCAGCAAAGAGGGAGTGACTTTCTTTGATGCTGCAATTCTATATTAATTGTGAGAAGTGTCTTAATTGGAGTATGAGAGAGTGTGTGTACTGTATATTAATCATTTGTATAACATGTTTTTATTGAAAAGAACTAGTAAAAACAAGTGAAGACAAATAGGATTATCCCATCCCCAGGACTGGAGTAAAGTGTTCTGCTACCCTCCAGAATGAAACTTCATAGTGATTTCAGATTTTCTTTATTGGTTGGTGGAATAGAGCAGTTTAATTTGGGTGATCTGAAATAAGATTTTTGGGGGTTGCAATTCTTTCCAAGAAGTATGCATGTTAAATTCTGTTTATAATATACTTTTTTTACCACACAGTTCAATCATTTTTTTCAAGTGCATTTAAATATTTTTCGTTTACTTACTACAGCCTTTTAAAAGAAAGTCTACATCTATGGGTCATGTAAAAAAAAATCTAGATTCCTTATTCTGATAAACAATGGACATGTTTTTATTAACTAAGATACTATATTGGAAAGCTACAAAAGCTGGTCTGAATACAGAATACATCGCCTTACCCCAAAGGTCTATTAAGCTGTATGCTCCAACGAAGGTCTGTTAAGAATCAGTAATAATGTGTTCAACCTCCATTTGCAGAGTTAAAAGGTTCTGCTAATGATAAACAACAGGAAAATAAGGAATGTTTTGTTATCTCCTACATTGTCAACTGGAACCATGTTGATTGTGAAATAATATCAAGCCATAGCTCTACCAAGATTTAAAACTATTCTTGCTATTCTTTCCAAGCTTTGTATTGTCATGGAAATGGGAGATGGGTATAAGGAAGAGGAGGTCTGTGGAAATCACGTGGTGGTGAAAATATCTTTGCCTTCTAGGAAAAGAACCTGGGAAAAATCTGCTGATTCAACTGCGATTTGAATTTATTTTTGAATGTGTAATCTGCCTGGAAAAAAGCCCAGCCTAAGAATCACTCTGCATATGTGTTGAAATGTGACTTTTGTTTTTGTTGAGAAAGACTTGAAGATGTTCACTTTCAGGAAGAGAAAATGAGACTGCAGCCTCTGGAATAACTACATGCATCGTAATATGCATTTTCACAAGACGGAGATGGAGATCCACAGTTTCCTTCTGGCATTCCCAGTGGCATTGGCTCCTCTTTATGTTTCTGTGACCATCCCTGGCTGTTCTAATTGGTTCAGCTTATCAACTTCTTTAGGGATATGTTTAGAATGCATTTTGCTCTTGATGGGGAAGCTTCTGTTCTTGTTGAACAAATGGAAACTTTCAACGCTTCATGACACAATTTTAGTTGAACTTAAAGATATTATGGACAAAAAATGGTGCAGTTGATTTAGGATGTATGGGCTGCTGGGAGAGACTTGTTAATCCACAGAGCTTTGGTGAAAAATGGTCTCTAAACCAGGTAATGGGTTTATAAACCAGGATTTGGTAACTTTTTGCTAGCTGTGGCTGTGCTTTAGTCAGTATTTTTTTTTTCAAGAGCATGTGCTATGACATGTAAAATTAGATTTTTTTTAGCTTGCTGCCACCTCTCCTTTGGGCATTTGAGGAGAAATTAAACATGTAAAATAGGAGCTGTTTGGGATAAAATAAGGTGAAAGACCATTGTAGGGAGTCTTAAAGGCATTTGTAGTGAAATCCCTGGTAAAAAGTAACTTTTCCATTGTGAACCTCCTGAGTAGTAGAAATGAAAATAGCACTGTCATCTAATTTGTCCACAAACCATTGCACTAGAGAACCGTAAAACTGATATGGATACGGCTGATATCTTTTGATGCTAATTAAACACTGTTCCATCTATAAAATGGGAACAGACAACTCGAGTCAGAAAAATCTACAAAATTTTCCCTAAGATATCTAAAGCTAAACAATCTCCAGCCTTTATAATCTGGAAAATACTTGATAATATGACATTTGCGTAATTTTAGTATGATGGCTTTAGAGGGTATGGCCAATTATGGAGACTTTAGTTTCAAAATATAAGCTTGTGAGATTAACCTCAAAGTAAAACCAGTGCTTAAGTCTAGTATTTTACTTGGCAGTGTGTTTGGATGGATGGATATTTTAAAGAAATATAAATATATCTACATGTGCTATGGAACTTGATAGATGCAAAGAGGACGTAGAGCTTTACTTTAACATACTGGTCTAATTTTCCCCTTCTCCAAGAACTTGAGGGATTAACATGATGAGTAATATAAATTACTCTGGAGGTAAATGCCTCCAGAAGTTGTGAATTCCAACATTGGAAGTTTTTAAGAGACTGGACAGCCATTTGTCTAAAATGTTACATTTCAGACAAATGGTTGTCCAGTCTCTTCTTAAAAACTTCCAGTGTTGGAATTTACAACTTCTGGAGGCATTTACCTCCAGAGTAATTTATATTATGGGTTGGACTATAAGACCTCCAAATATTTATTTATTTATTATCCCAAAGCATCAGGCTTAAGTAGGCTCTGCAAAATCTGCTTTAATTTAGCCTTAGGTAGCGAGATATATCTTACGCTATGTATCATAGTGAGATACCTTTTTCCACAAGAAAATTCACTTCAGTGGCAATCTTAGGAAATGTTTTTAGTATGTGTACCAAATCCATTTTTTTCTCATTTTGTGAAATCCCCCTCCCCAAATGTGTGTGCTGAGAATATCATTTTCTTTCTGATATCTCTAGCCCAACCTTATAACGGGGAAGGGTAGGACTCAATTACAAGCTGAGATCTAAAGCACAAACTATTCTGAGCAGAATATTTTTTCCCATTATAATTTTTATTTAATATTCGAAAAACCTACTCTTTCCTGTAGTTTGGGGGGGGGGGGGAGAGCTTCAACTCAAAATAAATTGTTCTATCCCACCAACCAACACTTCATAAATAAAATTGTAAAGACAGTATATTTGTAGATACTTTATTCTGGGAAATATAGTCCAAAATATTTAGAGGGACTCTACTTTGGGGAAGATTAAAGTGGAAAGATGCTAGTCTAACTGTAGTGGAGGAAAATGCCTGCAGATACGTGAATTGTACTTTGAATTTGCTAGCCATTGTATCATTAAATGTGCCTCTCAATTTGTACAGTTTTTACATTGTATGTACACATTATGCATAGACATGCTCCCATACAGACCTCTGAGAATTACTTTGCATTGCACCTTACAATTTCAATAATATTTTTAAAAAAAACAACAACCATGAAGCTTGCTTTTCTATTTTGCTGGTGTTTTATGTTGCTGGGGTAATGCAGCCTCTTGTGCACACACCCAGATTCATTTCCCTTCCCCTGTTAGCTTAATGTTACCTTCTACCTGTGCCCCCAGAATTAGTTGTTTGACTGTCTTTCCATTTATTTAATGGTGAGGATTCTAGTCCTGAGCCCTGTGGGACTGCTGCCTTGGCTCTAGTAGCTGGCATTGGAATGAACGCCCATGAGATTTGTATGCAGGTCGAGAAGCATGCATTTTATTTCATATGTATTTGTAGGAAACTAATTTGCTGTGGCTTCACTGGCCTGCAGTAGTAGGAATTTAAAAAATAGTGCCCACGGCAGTGATTGAATAGGTGTATTGAAGTGGCTGGGCAAATGTGAGAGGGAGGAACTACTAAGTAACCGCAGTAGTAGTAGAATTGGTCTTCATAGATAGAGATGCCTATCGGTCGAGGTCTTGAGGATAGCTACGTGGCAGGTTGCATGAGCAGGTCATGCTAGTTCTGTATGAGTTCAAGACAATGGCAGTTGTAAATGATCACAGCAGTATACTCTTTAAGCAGCCTCTGAGCAGTTGTTGCATTTATTTTATTTTATTTTAAAAAAAGTTCAAGATGTTTCTAATGTTATACGGTCCTGCTTAGGAAGGAAGGGGTTGGGGGGTGAATCGTCATTCTCAAATGCTAAATTTGCTGTTTATGTTTTTTATGGTGTTTGATTTTAAACAGCAAAATGGACTGGGCTGGGAAACATAATGGTCCAAATGATTCATCTAGTGATGGAACAGTACGATTGCGTGGTCTGCCATTTGGCTGCAGCAAGGAGGAGATCGTTCAGTTCTTTCAAGGTAGCTCTAGTGTTAATGTCAAGTGACTTTCAGTGTTTCTATGTCTGCAAGATTGATATTTGAAACAGCTTAAAATTTTATTAGCATCGGGGGGAGGGGGAATCAGCCTTTAAACTTTAGACTACTAATGTTGGTATTCTTTGTTTAAAAACTCTACTAAAAGTAAAGAGTTTGCATTGGCAGGATAAAAATTTACACCTTTAGATAGCCTTATTAGGAGTCAGAATTTGGAGTATGTAGTTATGACATCATGCAGTATAGCTGGGTTCTTTTGTGATGTAGCTGTTGCTGTGTAATCTGAACAAAGAGACAGTAATACAATGTCTAAATGAAAACTCTTTAGCCTGTGTATTTGGGTTGGGGGGGGGGAAAGCTAAGTTATTTTCTTGCATTTGTGTAGATTTGCTTTAAGTATTTTCTACAGATGGGAATGTTTCAGACTTTAACACTCTTCCCCTTGATGGGGTTATTTGTCCTTGGGTTAAAGGGTTGGAAATCGTGCCAAATGGGATAACATTGACGCTGGACTACCAGGGGAGAAGCACAGGGGAGGCCTTCGTGCAGTTTGCTTCAAAGGAGATAGCAGAAAAAGCTCTGGGGAAACACAAGGAAAGAATAGGGCACAGGTGGGGATGGAGAGTTTGGGATGGTAAATCTTTTGGGGGTTGGGGGTCAGAATTGCATTTGGGGGGGCTGGGGTACATAAATCAACTGGCTATTTTTTAATAAAAACACCCTAAGTAACTGGGAGTAAAATAGATGTGGTGGGAGGGGGATTGGTAATACTATGTAGCTTGCTAAAATTGGGCTGGTTGTTTTTGGGGGGCGTTTTTTGTGTGTGTGGAGGGTGTTCTATAATAGCCAGATTTCTTTTTACAAAGAACTTTTTTACTGGGGCAGGGGGGAGTGTGGCTCAGAGATTTGCTGTATTTAATTTGCAGTTAGAATTTTTAGTCAGTAAAGTAAATCGCAGAACTACTTGTTTTTGCATTTAATAACCTAAATCCTAAAAGTGACACTGGAAAAAAAAAAGTGTTCACTTGTCTTCAATGCTATTACCTAGACTTAAAATTAAAAAAAAATATATATGCAGTTATTTGTATTTTTCCAAACTGTATATATCTGTATTCTTACATTTGTACATTGTAAATCTTTTTTTACTCAGATATATTGAGATCTTCAAAAGTAGTAGGAGTGAAATCCGAGGATTCTATGATCCACCCCGAAGAATGATGGGACAGCGACCCGGACCATATGATAGACCAATGGGAGGAAGAGGGGGTTATTATGGAGCTGGGCGTGGAAGTATGTATGACAGAGTCCATCGAGGAGATGGTGGATATGACGGTGGTATGTGTATCTAATGACCACAGGCTCTTGTCATTTTCACGTTCCTGACATTTGGTCAAGAAATACAGAAATGACAGTAATTGTAATACGTACCAAGTCTGAAACCTGGCTATCTTTCACTTTGTTTATACCAGCCATATGACTTGAGAGTGAAAAGGTATGGAGAGGCATCTGAAATGAGAGTTTAAATATGAGTGAAACTCGGCTTGCATGCTTTTGAGCCTGTTATGTCTGCACAGAAGTGTTCGTACAGTATTTCACTTCAAATCAAGTTTGGTTCTGTGCACTAAGTTAACATCCTTTTTGGTGTTTAAAGACTCTTCACAGTCTGTCCCCCTCTTAAATCTCACAGGATATGGTGGCTTTGATGAGTATGGTGGCTATAACAATTATGCCTACGGAAATGATGGCTATGATGACAGAATGAGAGATGGGAGAGGTAAGAAAAAAATATCACCGTGTTGTTCAGCTGTCTATTGCAGACTCAGCTAGAGATAGATTATTGCTTTGGCATTTTCAGTATCCTGTTTATAAAAAGTTGGGTACAAGAAATGATATGTACCGTCTCTAGTTCTGTCATTAGTACAGGAACTGATCGGTTCGCTTATGGTACCGCAATTGTAGAGTTTACTTTTCTTAGAGGAGGCAGCATAGATCCTCAGTCAAGAGTCAGTTGTGCCCTCATGGACCTGTTTTGCTTTTAGGAATGGGAGGCCATGGCTATGGCGGAGCAGGCGATGCAAGTTCAAGTTTCCAGGGTGGTCATTTTGTTCACATGAGAGGTTTGCCTTTTCGAGCCACCGAAAATGATATTGCTAATGTGAGTATTGTGGAAAATATTTCTAGCTGGAACAAGCATGTTCGGGGGGGAGGGAGTTCCAAGAGATGAAAAGTCACATCTGGAATCAGATGCAGCTGTTTTAAAGTATCAAGAAGTTCCAGAGTAATCTTCCTTTTTTTTTTTTGCTTTTTTTCTTTCCTCGGAGAATTTCAAAAAGCACATAAATTAAGGTTATTAAACGTGTGTGTTGTTTTTTGTAATTGAAAGACCAGTGGTATTTGAAAGCAATTGAAGTGCACATTTCATGTTAGAGTTCCCCTTGGGGTGGGGAGATTTTATATAATTAAACAGAAGGAGAGAAAAAATGCAAAAGAAAAACCCCAGTATTTGATTTATATCCCCATCTTTCTTCTCTGACAGAGTATTCAGAAAGGTTAATAAATCTGATAATCATATTTTAAACAGCTGTTACTACAATTAAAATGGTACGCATATAAATTAGTCAAAATTAGAGGATTTCTAATAACAAATATAATAACTTATTATAATTGCTATTATTGTTCAATTTCTTTTAGCCAGCCATGCAATCTATATCTATTAGTTAAAAACCTGATGTTAGTGTCGTCATTTGTCAGTCAAACGTAATATAGAAATGTATCAAAGGTTGCTTGATTCTTCTGTGCTGATGAATTTGTGTTTTTCTTGCTAATGGAGCTGGAAATCTTCAAAGTAAGGCAAGCTTATAAAGGGGGCGGGCGTAATATAAATCAGTATTTAGTGGCTTAGTGGGAATGATGTTAAATAGTAGCAACAGTATAATAGGTAGATAAATCAGGGAGAAGAATGGGAAGGGACCTGCTAATTGCAAGTTGCTGAAAAGATGAATACTTTGATTTGAAAATAACTGCAGGTTAATGCAAAAATGTAAATATTGGCATTGTACTAACCAAATGTAATTATCAGAAGTATAATTGAGCTATTCTGGGCCTATAATGTTAATAGAAGAGACAGCAAAGCAGAAACCAAAAGACTGGCTTGTCATAGGAATTTGTGCTCCAAATACTTAATTTGTATCAACTCAGCTACTTCTGCTTGATGTTTCAACATCATTCCAGTGTGCGGTTTATAGATATACGACCCAAAGCAGTAGCATTTTTTTTTACATTTTTCTGTACACAAAGCAACTAAGGAAATAATTGCATATGCAGTTGCATATTAAAAAATTATATGCATTATTAAACTATCATGTACTATAATAAAAAACTTCCCTGGCCAGTTTGTTTTAATTTATTGACTATCCAACTCTAAGGGATTTCATGAGAGTAACTAACGGATCCGCAAAATCAGATTTGTACTGTAAAATGCACATGCACGATGAGTGATTTATTTGACACAACTATGTGTAGCTCGGACGTGACAGACTTAAAAATCATGGATTCAATTTGAGGAGCTTTAACCTGCTGCTTTCTTTTAGTTTTTCTCACCACTGACTCCTATAAGGGTTCATATTGACATTGGAGCAGATGGAAGAGCAACTGGAGAGGCTGATGTGGAATTTGTGACACATGAAGATGCAGTGGCTGCCATGTCTAAAGATAAAAACCACATGCGTAAGTTACAGTGAGCATGTCTTGACGTCTTGTACCTTCTCATTTGATTTTTGTACAGATAATTGTAACACTTGCATTTGTGGGAGTAATCTTTTTGTTCTTTTAAAGAGCATCGATACATCGAGCTATTCCTCAATTCAACTGCTGGAGGCGGTTCTGGAATGGGTGGCTATGGCAGAGACGCCATGGGTAGGTTCGATTTCAGATTTTTAATTCTTATTTCAGTCTGTGTAGGATTTCTAGAGACTAATGGTAACTGTTCTTTTCCAGAGCAAGGGGGTTATGGTTCCGTTGGAAGAATGGGAATGGGCAGCAGTTACACTGGAGGATATGGTACTCCTGATGGATTGGGTGGCTATGGTAAGGTTTTGCTTTGTTTAATATTAAGGTATTGGTTTTAATCTCCACCAGTACTTGGCATTGCATGAAGAACTAAGAATGCAGTGTAGCTTCCATGCTCGGAAAGCATGAGTGGCATCCTAAGGGTGGTAAGATTTCTTTCGTTCATATAGGAGGATGTAAAGTTTAAACACTATTAACTACAGGAATAAAAGTGTTGCGGTTATTTTATAGGTCGTGGCAGCGGAAATAGTGGTGGATATTACGGGCAAGGCAACATGGGAGGAGGTGGCTGGCGTGGAATGTATTGAAGAGTATCATTGTGTCTCCAAAGCGTGTTGGAAGGAAACAGTACTTGGTCTACTAGGCTTTCTTACAAAACTTAAAATTTCTTTTGTATTGAAAACTTTATAATGACTGAAGGAATGTGTTTTCCCATTATTTGGTAAGCATCAGATTGTGATGGGGAAATCTGTTTTCTGTAGGTTTTATTTGTTGCATACTCCTGACTTTAAATAAATTTTTTATATTCAAACCACTGATGTTGATAGTTTTTATACTAGCTCCTCCTGAAGATAGCTGCGTTATCCTAGGATGTTGTTTTAAGAAATTTGGTTCATTAAAAGCAGTTGTACTGGAAGATCATATTATCGATTCTACATCTATGAAATGAAATAACCCATCAGGTTTATGTTACATTTGTTGAAGTTTGGAATGAAAGCAAGTGTTAGCTAATAAATAATTTGTCAATGAAAACTAACTCAGTGAAAATAATGGCAGAATGTCTGAAAATAGTGTGGGGGATATGAAGGCCATGAGTTAAACTTCTGGAATGACCTAACGCACAACTGCTACACATGTAGCCTGAGCTGTGTGTGTGTCAGAATTTTCATATTTAAAATATATTGATAGAAAACATAGTTTGAATCTTCACTTTGTTTTCTTGGCAATTAAAAGTTTGAGATAAGTTATTAATAGAATAGTATATGAAAAAGATATGGGAGAAAAGCAGAAAGCTATTGCATTAATGGACTATGGTAACATTGATAGAGAACTGTTACAGTTCTTAAAAATAGAACAATTGACTTGAGGATGCCATTTCTGTTGCTGAAGATACCCACGTAAGGATTGTGTGGCCTATCTGGCAATCAACAACACTTCCACCTAAAAGTCTTGACAGATTGCTTTGGGTTTTTAACATGTAAGATTGTTTGGATGAAATACTGTTTAGCCACTTAAGCATTTTCTGTGTATTGAAGAAAAGGTACTAATATTCAAGATTTTTTTGTTTTAATTGCTTGTCCTCCAGATTCTTCAGAATAATTTGTCAAATGTGATAAACTGAAAGTTTGTTGCCTGTTTTTGCTAGTAATGCTATGTATGTAATAAATGTTTTGTGGGAGATAGCAAAATAGATTTCATTCTAGGACATGTGTTGTGTCAATTTATCTAATTGAAGGGCAAACAATGCAGATCTTTTATTTTTTTCTAATTTGTACAAAATTCTGTATAAGAGAAACACTTTTTTAGGTTTGTATTAATTATGCAAGTAATTTAGATCCATAAGGATTACATTTTGGTTGAGCATATCTGCATCAAGGCTTAATGCTCAACAGGGAGGTAAGTATGAGAATTTCATGGGTCATAGCAAAATAGAAAAGATACAAATTTATATTCAATAACATGTTAATTTGTAGATAAGTTTTATTCTCAGTAAAATTTATACAGACAGCAGCTGCGTGTTGTGTGTCATAATGGCTAGCCATTTTTGATTCTGAAAATACACTTTCCTGTTTGCAAATCTTAGGATCCTAAACGGTTTTACAGAATAAATGAAATAGAAAAAAACAAGGGTGAGATCCATGATTTCAGTGTGCTTTACTCAATGCACTATGTCTTCCATGAAATGTCCTAGGAGGTGGTTTAGCAGTATTAATTTTCATATTTTAAAATTAATATTAATTTCAGGGAGGCTACAGTATATAGAAGTACTGTAGTCCTTGTAGAGTAAACCATCCTTACAATATTAACGTCACTAGTTTTGTCATAAAAACTAAATTACGCCTTTTTTCCTCTATAGTGTTGGATTAAAAGGAGGGTTAAAACACCTTTGCTAGAATACGAGCAAATAGGAGTGTTACTAAGGAGCCTCCCTTAGTAGTAGATTCTAGTGTTGAACCATTCAGTATTAGAAAAAATCCTATAATTCATACTCTCTTGACATCTCCTAAGGCTTCCTCCCAGTCCCTGATCATCCCCGTTGTCTCGTCATTCCAGTTGTTTTCTGCAAACTTTTTTTCAACAGTGCCCCAAGGTAGACACTGTTCAAGCCATTTATTAATACAAAGAATGTACAGATCATAGTGTGTATTAACAGGATTATACAGATTCATAATGATGTGGTCATTAAAGCAAGAACTTCATTATGTAAGCCTCTGATAACCAATATGTTAATTCTTTGGCTCAAGCAAGTGGAATGTAGTTCATCCTAGCATCGGTTTCACTCTTCATTCCAAGTAAGAGTGCATTCTAAGATTAATGCACTCTTCCCACACATTCAGAGTGTCAAATGTCTGTATGGAAGACTGTTATTTTCTACATCAAGATTTCCTATGTTGTGGCATTAGATAATTCATAACAAAACCTACCAGTCCCTTAATGAGATTACTTTTTGTAAACATGAGTGCTGTATATTTTCTGGTCACATGGGACCAGCATGGCTGTTATAAATATTTCTCAAATTTACTAGGAAGAATTGCTTTTTATTTAATGGAAATATGTGTGCATCAACTGCTATTACACCAGCAGTAACATGTGTACCAAGTGCATAACAACAAAGTGAATGACTTTTTTTTGAGCTTCACCAGGGCAAGCTGAAAATAGTTGAATAGTTTTTTCCAAACATTTGTATTTTAAATTAATCAAATTTTATTGGTGGTCATTGACCAAAATGTCATGTAAAATACCAAATACCAAACACATAATAAAGTAAAATGCTAAAAGACAAAAACACGCTTTCTGACTTGGAACAATATCAGAATTATTGGATATATAGTTCCCCAGTGTTTCCTCCAGCAGTTGTGACCAAACACTACTTTCGAGATTTCTAAAAATTTAGTAGCTGACGGTATAATACATTCTATGATACAATTGGAATAAATTACAAGAAAGAGTGATGTTAATTCAGAGCATCATGTATGGCACAATAGTATGTGTGATGGTGAGTGAATGCCACCTTCCAAGCAATTCTTCAAGGCAGGGGTCTGCAACCTTGACAACTTTAAGACTTGTGGACTTCAGCTCCCAGAATTCCTCAGCCAGCATAGCTGGCTGAGGAATTCTGGGAGCTGAAGTCCACAAGTCTTAAAGTTGTCAAGGTTGCAGACCCCTACTTTAAGGGAAGAAAATGTTGCTATGCCTCCTTTCCAGACACCTTGATGACTTGGCATGAAGCCTAGAAAGTTTACAACTATCTGTGAAGGAGAGTTGAGAATGTTGTGTAAATAACGACCAGGAACGCATTGCTTGATGTCGTTAAGGACTCGCGGATTCAAGGATTTTCAGATATTGAATTGAGAATCCATAGTAGTCAACTCTGAAGCTGTGCTTTTTAAAATATATATATATATATATGGTACAAAATAAAAATGCGAACACCAGGAGAATATAAGACAATTAAAAGTTTAGTAAAAACCTTAAAAACTTTTAAAAGCATACAATCATAGGGGATGCAGGCGTCGGTTTATTTATAACTGCTTTTCCCATTGATTGACTTTGTGCCCTGAGGATGTCGGAAGGATCCGACGAAAGCTTGGCCCCTATGATTGTATGCTTTTAAAAGTTTTTAAGGTTTTTACTAAACTTTTAACTGTCTTATATTCTCCTGGTGTTCGCATTTTTATTTTGTACCATGGATATTCCCAGGAGTCATTAGTCTGTCTTTTATGTTATTTGCAACCATATATATATATATATATATATATCTTCCAAAATATTACCAAATATGCATATGTCAATTTAAAATCTTGGCATATTTCCACCACAGAAATTAATAGCTTGTTCTTAGAAAATATTTGTACATAAGAAATGGATAATCACATGAAATTAAGATTCCAAGCTCATGTTTCTTTAAAGGCTGGATAGTTTTGAGTTTGGGACCAAATTTGCCACTTGAAATTGAAGGGGGCTTATTTCACAGCCAATAAAATTGCTCGTTTGGGATTTAGCTCCCCAAATATTTCAGAGCCTGACTGCAATTATTAAGTATGTATGTGTCTTTTCTCAGGATTGCACCTTCCTTGCCAGCCCATGAGAGAATATACTTAAAGAACTGTTAGTGACAGGTGTCACGTCCAAAGCACAATTTAGGGATTGAATCTGAACCACTGCACAGCCCTGCTGATTAAGCAATAAAATTCAACCATCTCAGAGCTGATACAGGATTTTTTTTGGAGGGGGGGGGATCTTTTATCGATCATGTGTTAAAGATTACTTAATAACTCATGAGCTTGTAATTGAAAATCGGTTGTACGGTTAAGGCTTACTTTGACATTTTGATACAAGAATTTCAGAATTATCAAGTTGGAAACGAGTCCTGCTCACTGAATGATCCAGTAGAGTTTCTTGGCCTCAGCAACTGGGACGCGTGGCCTTCAACTCCCAGAATTCCTCAACCAGTACTAAGCATCCAGCCTCTCATAAATGAGAACTCACCAATTCATGTGGTTGCCTGATTCTACTGCCAACAGCTGTTAGACCAGTGTTTCTCAACCTTGACAATTTTAAGGCATGTGGACTTCAACTCCCAGAATTCCACAGCCAGCAATGCTGGCTGTGGAATTCTGGGAGTTGAAGTCCACATGCCTTAAAGTTGTCAAGGTTGAGAAACACTGTGTTAGACAGAGTTCCCCAGTAATTTCTTGTACTATCTCAAATCTGTTTTAGTTCGTATCCCTTAAATACTGAACGCTAATTAAAATTACAGAACAGCACATCACTGCACCAAATTCTATTGACCTCAGTAGTTATATCTGCCGTTCATGGATCTTGTACTGATCTTATATTGCAACTCCATCTTTTTTTTTTTTAATAAATCTGGAAGGCACCGGGTTGTAGAAGAGGAATCAAAAAGAAGATTCAAAAAGGAGTGGTTGGTTCTTAGATCAATCCAATGGGAAAAAATGCATTGTAACTTTTGAATAGGTAATGCTTTCACATTAAAAACTGTTTTCAACATCTATTAAAAATGACCCACCAGTACAAGACTACCATTTCTTTTTATTACATCCTCTACTTTTCAAGTAAAATTGTTAGTTAGATACAGTGGTTTTCCCAAAAAAAAAAATGACTTAAATAAGGAATCTCACTTTCCTACAGAACAAATAAAAGCAACACCATCCTGGCCTGTTCGGTTAACAATTCATTTGGCAATCTGCTAAGTTTGTAATTTATATTCCTTATAGATCATTTCGAATAACTTAAGTTTACATTAAAAAAGAAGTGCAAATAGTTTGTGCGTATATATAAAAGCTCTATTTATATAAAAAGTCCAGCTAGGCTTGTCTCTAAAGACAATTTTTCAGATACATTCTTTTCGCAAGTCTACCCCAACCAATCTTGTACAATATATGGAAAACTCATCTAAAGTTACTACTCTGGCAATCTTTTTATGTGGCATCACTTGTCTGACAACCACTGTATAGGAAAGAGACATCCCTCAAGTGTGCCTGCTACCCTTCCTTGATATATAAAGGATTATTTTGCAACTAGTGTAAGTGCTGCATGTTAACCAATTGGGGAAGTTAATCATGGATTTTGATTCCAGAGGGTTTAAGACTGTAAGATACCTTTCTCCCTAACCTTTCTCATCTGAACCTCTGAATGGAAATCTTTCAGCCCTGAGCTGCCTATTCTAGATGGACCCTGAACATGAATCTGTCCATCCATGAGAAGCAAACCCATCATCTTGCTAAATTAGATCCTCCAACTCCCCATCTACTAGATTCAATATAAACCTGCACAAACTGTTGCCCAGAAGCTGGAATCAGAGGCCAACTTGAAAGGGTTGTGTAGAAACATCCAAGAAAATTAACTTGAGTTCTGCCCCCCGAACAAGTATATATACTTGTTTATAATTTGCCTAATTCAACTTTGCCCACCTGTACGCAACAATGCTTTTTCAGTGGAAGTGTCAGGGAGGACGCCAAACTACACAAATCGTGCAGTTGACGTGTAACATTATCCAGCTCCAATTTCCGTTCCTTGGCTTCCCTGTTCTCAGCGTAAAGCTTTCATTACAAGGTCAGTCCTGCCCCACATACTAGAATAGCACATCTGGCAACATAAAAGAGCAGAAGCAGAACTGCAAAGCAGATGCATTTCAGTCATTGCCTCAGAGCCACTGTACAAAACGAGACTGATTCTGGTATTGCAAGAACAATGGCACAATTTTGACATTAAGGGCGTTAAGCCGGAATTGCAGTAATATATATAAGCAGCCAACACAACAGCACTCGTCCTCCTAGTGAACGTCTTGTAACATCTGCAGAAGACTCAGGGCATATTGGAAGAACACCTCTGTATGAGTAGCGCGTGACAGGAGTCGCAGACACGAACAGGCTTTGGTGAAGACGGCAAAGGCAACTCGTTATCAGAGCAGGCATTGCAGAAAATTTCACCACAGTTTCTACAATGATGCTAAATCCCAAAAAAAAAAAAAGATTTTTATGCCAATATAATTTGTGTGCTAAGCAGTAAATAACATATGATAACTTAGGTCTACCAACCTAGATAAGCTATTTTTGTGGGTAAAAATAAAACGTGCTGTACCAACCCCTCGAAGATATTTTATTTGGAAAACCATTACAGGAATTCTCTCAATTTATTAACTGCTGCTTACAGAGCTGGTAAAACAGCTCCCTTAAAATTTCTATAGCATATCTTCAGAGAAAACTGATAAAGCCAAATGGCTGGTGAAAATGTCCATCTAGTGAGTGAAAATATGTTTTTAATTCATAAATTGATAAAATTTACTGCACATAAGTAATAGTAAAGTTGGAAGGGATCTTGCAGGTCATCTAGTCCAACCCCTTGCTCAGGCAGGAAACCATATACCATTTCGGACAAATGGCTGTCCAGTCTCTTCTTAAAAACCTCTAGTGTTGGAGCATTTACCTCTTCTGGAGGCAGGTTGTTCCACTGGTTAATTGTTCTGTTAGGAAGTTTCTCCTTAGTTCTAGGTTACTTCTCTCCTTGATGAGTTTCCACCCACTGCTTCTTGTCCTGCTTTCAGGCAGGAAAATAGCTTGAATCCCTCTTCTTTGGGGCAGCCCCTGAGATATTGGAACAGTGCTATCATGTCCCCCCTCGTCCTTCTCTTCATTAAACTAGACATACCCAATTCCAGCAGCCGTTCCTTATATACTTTAGCCTCCAGTCCCCTGATCATCTTTGTTGCTCTTCTCTGTACTCTTTCTAGAGTCTCAGCATCTTTTTTACATCGTGGTAACCAAAACTGGATGCAGTATTCCAAGTGTGGCCTTACCAAGGCATTGTAAAGTATTAATACTTCACGTGATCTTGATTCTATCCCTCTGTTAATGCAGCCCAGCACTGTGTTGGCCTTTTTGGCAGCTGCAGCACACGGCTGGGTCATATTTAGGTGATTGTCCACTAGGAGAATGAGCAGTACATCTCTGGCACTTGATATACTTCCAGCTTTTTATCAGTTTTAATTAATGAAAGACAACTTTTAATATAAACTCACCTTCCTCTTGGAAAGAGAAAATTCTTTTTCACATAATTTGCAGTGAGTAGCTTCTTTGTCCTTCAACCAGACCAGGCCCTGGTGAGGAGAAAAGATGTTATCTGAACCGAACAACTGCAAATGCAAAACTATCATTTTGTTACATGCCATTCAGGATTTACCAAAGGGCAACACTCGCAGAGTAAGTCTTTCCTAAACAGATCAAAAATCTTTCAGTAGAAATTGTACTCTTAAAACAAGAGTTTAAGTTCAGAGAAAGGGAACTGCAAAGTTAATGTGTGAATTTGTTCATCCTCATCTGAAATATAGTGAATTTGCATTTTAAAAAAATTTAAAAACAAAGCTAGGAACTGAATAAAGGTATATAAAAACATTTAACATTTGAAATGGGCGTTCCCATCTTAACAGAAAGTTAAGATATTCTACAAATAATTGAAACACCAGTGTAAACCTCCTAATGATTCTGGAGCAGCATAGGAACATTTCTGGTAACATCAGACCAACGTATCTCAAATTGAAAATATTTTGTACACCCTGGAATAGAACCCAAATGCACAGTAACAATAGACATAACAGTTTATGCTGCTATTTACAAAGGAAGCTGTGAGCTTAAGGCAGAAAAACTAATATTTGAAATTAATGAACGAACCAACTTGGGATGCCGGTTACCACCTCAAATATTACTAACCTGAAGTGTTTTGTTTGCTTCTTTTATGTCTTCTATTTTAAGCTTTGATCTAAAGAGAAGACGTGGTTTAGAAATTATGGGCAATAAATAAGGAGCACATAAATCAGTACTTTTGGAGATTCCAGTCTGAAATTAAAAGGTGCAGAAGCTCGCCCTTTTTCCTACTCAGTGTGTACCTGCAGATAATAAATTCACAAAAATTCTGGAGTTTAACTAACTTGTTTGTTACTATGGAGGTTTTATCCCCTGTGAGTTCCACCCTGATCACAATTTGCAAGCTAAACTGGTGTGAACTGAGCACTTTATAAGGAGAAGATGAGCCTTTTCGGGTATTGATAAAGACACTTTGGAATACTTTCTTTCATATAGCCCAGAAAGAGACATTTTCATAGCTAACCACAATCATATCTTTAAGAAGGCCTTCCTTATTTCTGGATAGATTTCTTCACTGTGAGACTCCGATTTATTTGTATGATTCTATTTATATTAAACTCTCTCAGGTCCGTCAGAGGCAGCCTTCAAATATTGAAAATAAAAGGGTAGTTATATATACCCCAACATTTAAACCCTTGGATGTTTACAATACTCGTGGCAATGGAAATGCTGCTGGGAGGAAGTGTCACACTAATGTTTGAAGAGACAAAAAGATCCTGAGCCTGTGGATGGTGTCAAACAGAAAAACTATGATGAGGACAGTTCCTATTAACAAACTGAAAACGTCATTCTTAGCAACTCAGGAATATAGTGCAAGAAACTAGCAGCCCCGAGCAACAATTGCTGTTTTAGACATGAAGTTTGGATGCTGCCTGCTGACAATCCAAATGAAAAATGACAATAGTTAAACACCATTTCCTAATTAGAAAACTGGCTATATGAAAATGGCGACTAAAACAGTTGACTCTTCCTCTGATCAATAAAAAAAAGCTCAGAATATTGGGGAGGGGAGGGCAGGGAAGAAACTTGTTTTTCTTTTCATGGGAAATCTTACAAAGAAATTCTGGATTTTGAAAGCGATGTATTTCTCTTGAGACCATAACACCTAACATGGTTACCACACATAATCTTTCCTTTTATCCAATGTCACTTACAATGTGTATCCCGAAACCTAGCATTCCTTTAAATGATTCTAATTCATTGGTAGTTTGATCTGAAGGGAAATGAGAGACCTGGCTTTGCTTTCAGAATTTGTATATTCGTTATTCCTATAATATTTTATGAATTTATTTCTTTACCCCTTGTGTTATTTAAGTAAGTACTTGTTCGTTTTTGTGATGACAAACTGCTGGAGATTCTGGTCACCTTAATACTTAAATTGTAATTTAGGATTCAGACACCTAAAGAATTCAAAATGACAGCTCAGTAACATCAAGATGTGAAATAAAAGTATCTTACTGTCTGTTTTAGAGCACAATCTTAATTGTGGGACTGTTCAGAAGTAAATCCCACGTAGACCAGTTATCGTGCAGGTAGGAATAAAAACTAAGCAAAGGTGGTTTAGTGTTTTCAAAGTAATTTTTATCTTCGGCCCTATTTTTGTTGTTTCTTTATAATATGTATCAATAAACTAATTCATTTCAGTTCTGAAATTCTGAGGCTGAATTCTTTGCAACTTGAAATCACACTAGTATTCTGCTTAGGGTTAGATGGGCAATATAAAACTGTACATTAAAGGCTCATCCTGAAGGTCCAATAATACCTGGTAAACATCTTATACTTCCTTCTCCCACACAAGTAGGTGCATATGTGACATTTACTGCCCATGGAAGCTTCTGAAGATCTGGATACCTAGCAAGCATACAGCTTGACTTGGCTGTTGACAAACACAATAGTCTGAATACATGCCAATGTAACGAGTAGGCAATTATGCTGGCTCAGGAATTCTGGGAATCCACAGGTCATAAAGTTGCCATGGTTGCCCACCCCTTCGATAGAATATGAAATGCTTAAATTATAAATGATTCCTAATTAGTCCGCTATACATTGGGATACCTGAATAATTATGCCCCTTCCCTAAAAAAAAAAAAAGGAAAATTACTCGCTAAGTTTGCCGGCTAGTTCTTGGAGAGCTTCTTCTTGATCATGACAAAGATTTCTCAATTGCTTGTTTTTTCCCTGCAACTTTAGGAATTCCTTAAATAGAAACAAACATAATTAATTGATACACAAAGCATGACAATAGTTGACACTGAGGAATGTACATCAGACATTTCTTTGGTTCAAATAGGTGCTCAATGAAAGAGAAGGGGAAAGCATATTGATACCCACAAATTATTATTCAGAGGCAGTGAAGGAGTTAGGGTTCATTTTATGTCAGAATAGGATAGATCATGTTTTTCAACCTTGACAAGTTTAAGATGTGTGGACTTCAACTCCCAGAGTTCCCCAGCCAGCATGGTGACTACAGAATTCTGGGAACTGAAGTCCACATATCTTAATTTTGCCGAGGTTGAAAAGCATTGGGATAGATGAAAATAGGAAAAGCATCTGAACTGAGGCATGACTGTTTCTAGGGGAGTGATGTGAAACAATATCTTATCTTCAGCCAGTGCCCTGCAACTTCAAATCCAGGAGAAAAAAAACAACAGTGGTTTCTCTTCATTCCAAGACAGAATGATTCTGACTTATGAAATGCTGAGATGAGGGAGGGAGGGAGGCATAGATGGATGGATGGATGGATGGATGGATGGATAGATACCACAACCTCCATGTAACTCAACAGAACTTTGCATTGTGGACAGCTAAACATAAAATACATCTGAGTAAGACCAATCTCCCACCATGCTTTTCACATACACATGTTCCTTGTATGTACAGGCCTCTTCAGAGAGCCACTTGTGCTGATCTAATCATCTGAGTCAAGGAAAAGCATTAACAACATTGGAGAAATGCTGCATTCTTAGTCAATAGCAGATAAAAAGCAAGATGGGTGGAGCAAAAGACAAATGGAAGAAAATTAAAAAATAAGGAGGAAGGATAAAATGATGACAACTCTGCTCAAGCTAATTAATGTGAGGAATAGAACATGAGAATTTTTAGAGATGGATACAGCAGTAAAATAAGAACTTCCAGGAATGCCCAACTGAGAGCTTCCTTGTGGGAGCAAACTCAGAACGTCTGTGAACCACAGCCCAAAGGTAATTGACAAAAAACAGATTATATGCAGGGACTGTCAAAAAAAAAAGTCAATATGGCTCTCATTACCAGACTTCGATCATGCAGTTGCAGCCATCTTTGTGTTTAATGGCCCCCTGCATGATGCCAATACATGAAAATTACGAATCCCAGATTAATTCTGTAAAATACCTAAAACTAGAGGGTCTCCTAATTTAACAGCTCACCTTCTAAATGACCATTTAGTGAATATTAGGCATTTTCAACATATCTTTGGAGATACCTACCAGGACCATGGTCCTGATCATGATTCCCCTCTTTTCCCCCCACCTCCACCCATGTATATAAGTGGTTGGAAATAACATCTTTGCTTGCCACCGCAAAGACCCAGTTTTCCATATTTTCCAGTTTTCCACGTCTGCAGCTTCTATCAATGGGAAGTTTTCAGGCAAAAAAGCTCTTCTGCCAGCTGCCACTCACCTGACTTCCAGGAAGTCTCCCACAGCCCACCTGCTTATATGGAAGCCTCATGGCCCTTCACCCAGATCCCATCACATCCACCTCAAAGTGTGCAAGAGCATTTTCTGCTCCACCCTGTCCCTCTACTGGGAGGGGTGTCAAACTTAATTTCATTGAGGGCTGCATCGGCATTGCGGTTGCCCTCAGGGGGCCGGATGGGTGTGGCCAGGGTGGGTGCGGCCTACTGGGTGGGGATGGAGTGGGTGTGGCCAGCTCTACATCGTTCATGTCAAGAGTGCCTAAGGGGGCCTGGGCAGGAGTGGGGGTCTCTGGCAGAAATGGGTGGGACCGGAGCAAGCGCCAAGGCGTGGTCCAGTGGAGGAGCCTCACTGTTCCTCTCAGGCCATGTGGGGGGGGGGCTTATGGAGCTAAGACTGAATGCGTTTCAGCATAGATGGCCACCACAAAATTGTACATTGGCTCCCGGCCGGTTGGCCTGGGCCAGGGCCAAGGCAGAGGGGGCCGTTCCCTCACTGTTTCCAGGATGGTTTCGCGGGCCACATGAAACCACTTCGCGGGCCGCATCCGGCCCCCGAGCCTTGCGTTTGACATGTCTGCTCTACTGTTTTTAATCGGGATTCAGGTTTTGAAAAATTACTTTTTTAAGCGTAATGATTTGCTGAGTCTCTGTTTGGAGAAAACATGTAGTTTCTTTTTCCTTTTTAAGGTCCTCCTCCATGGTTTGTCTCCATTCTCTTTCTATTTTCAAATCCGTCTCCAGCTGACACCTAAAAATATAGAATATTTAAAAAAATTCATTCAAGCTGAAGAATGTTTTCAAAGCATCAGCTTCATTTTCATTTATGGAATCTTTTAGATTAATCAGTGCCATAAACTACGTGATAAATATTTCACCTCATTTAAATCATAGCATCAATCTAATATAGGTGCTTGATATGCTCAATAAGACTTTTTCAAAAATAAATTACAGAAAATTAACACTTTTTGAAAAAAGGAGGAAAGTGTCCACTTTCTTTTTTCCTCCTCTTGTAAGGACTACTTTTTCTGAGAGATCCTAAAGCAGGGGTAGGCAACCTTGGCTCTTTTATGACTCGTGGACTTCAACTCCCAGAATTCCTGAGCCAGCTGTGCTGAGGGGAAAGGGAGAGGTTTCCAAGCTGAGCCATGCTGGCTCAGGAATTCTGGGAGTTGAAGTCCATGAGTCATAAAAGAGCCAAGGTTGCCTACCCCTGTCCTAAAGGAACGTCTCTGAAGCTCTTTTTCTACATGTTTTCTAATTTTATTCTTAATCAATTTATTTAAATTTATTGTCTGGGTAGAAACAATGAGAGAAATAAAGGCCAAATAAAACCAGCTAGAACAATCCTTGTACAATCACATCACTTCAAAATAAACCCATAAAAAGGAAGCTGCATGTTATAAAATTGTAAAACTAGATTGAACGTGAAATGTGCAATCACATAATTGCATTTTACGTATTGTCTAGCTTGGCCTTAAAAAAATCTTTCCTAAATGTTCAGATCTTCTTCTCCTCCCCCTTTCCCTCCCCATCCCCCTCCTCTTTATTCCCCAGACTGGCTGGCCTTGCCAGGATCACAGCTTAGCTAAGCTGAAAGAATCTCACACTCTCCAGCTTAATCTTGAAATTTGTATTTGTGGCTTGGAGTTATCTGCATTTACAAAAAAAAACAAAAAAACCCCACACCCATCCATAGTTTTTAATCAGGTCATATAGTTTCTTCTTAAAACTCTCTTGTTGAATAAAAACTGGTTATGGCTATCAAGAAAAGGACCCCAAAAGCTTAAATGAATTTCAGGAGCTCAAGAAATGTGGAAGACTTTCCCTATTTGTTTTTTATTTTATTTTTACACAGAAGCCTTCCCTGCCTGATAGGAAACTCAAAGGAGCTTCAAAATTTACACTATGGCACTGATGTTCCTGGCTCGTGCATAAAGCTTTGAATGAGCCCCAGCAGCTGCCCAGTCTCTACTCTTGACACCTTTCCCAGACTATTTGACTAGGCAGGATCAGGGCATGGGTCTGGCTGAGACGTGACAGCCCTCTTCCCATGCTTCTCGGGCTACTACAGGAAAGAAGCTGTAGATTTATTCTCTACTAGCTGTACCCAGCCACGCGTTGCTGTGGCTCAGTCTGATTAAATGGAAAAGAAAGAAAAGAGAAAGCGCACGTTTGAAATATGTTTAATTTCACAATGCTTGTGGGTATACAATATTTTTTGTTGTTCCATTGTCTGTGCAGATATAGAGATTGTCTGGTTTGCCGACTCTAGAACACGCAACATATAATTGTCCATGTGAGAAGCAATCCATGTCTAGATCTAAACCGCACAATTCTAAAGATTGGCCCTGAGCTTTGTTGATGGTGATTGCAAACGCCAATCAAATTGGGAATTGCAATCTCTTAAATTGAAATGGCATATCCGTTGGAATCATAGGAATGCGAGGAATGAGGACATCTTCACCTTTGAAAGGTCCTGTCAAGATTGTTGCTTCTACGATGTTGCTCATTAATTTTTTTACTGCAAGCCGCGTGCTGTTGCAAAGCTTTGGCTGGTTCATATTTCGCAACATGATAATTGGCATGCCGATTTTCAACTGCAGTACGTGCGGTGGCACCCCTGTCACACGTGTGACACACCTGTCACAGGTGTGACATCTATATAATAGTAGGTATATAAAAACATGCGCGTATTCGAATGCAATGTTGTGTCAAAACTTCAAAGCAATCGGTGAAGAACTTTCGGAGATTTAAGATTTTGAACAAACGAACATTTACATTTTTATTTATATAGAAGATAATGCCCAAATGGTAGGACAGGAACGACTGAGTGTTAGCTTTATAGAGGAAGGCCCAAACTTGAAATAAGGAGGGCTTTCTTGGCCACGACAGTTATGAAACGGTGGGACATTGTGATTCCTGGAGTCATGGTGCTCTATCCCCAGAGGTTTTCAAACCAAGGCTGGGCAACAATTTACCTGGGATGGCCTGCTCTGAGTAGGGGTTGAACTAGAAGACAACCCCCCCCAAAGTCCCTTTTGACTTCACCATTTAAACCAGGGGTAGTCAACTTTGGCTCTTTTATGACTCGTGGACTTCAACTCCCAGAATTCCTGAGCCAACTAAGCTGGCTCAGGAATTCTGGGAATTAAAGTCCACGAGTCATAAAAGAGCCAAGGTTGACTATCCCTGATAAACATTCTATGACTGTTTAACTCAAGATATAATATCAATGTACTATAGGAGAGCCAGTCTAGTGTAGTGACGAAGGTGCTGGCCTAGAAACGAAGAGATAGTAACTTCTAGTCGCGCCTCAGATATGAAAGCCAGCCAGGTGGCTTTGGGCCACTCACTCTCTCTGTTTAACTCCCTTCACAGGTTATTGATTGGGGAAAATAGGAGGAGGACGGATTATTGGGTAGGTCCACTGCCCCGAGTTACTTACAAAGTAATAAAGGAGGGATTAAAAATAAATAAATAACACCCTGAGGAGTGAAAGTCACGGTGTTTCTTGGGAAATTCATTTGAGAAAGAAAAAAAGTTAAAAGGCAATGGTTGAAATGGATGGATGGATGTATTTATTTCTTTGAGTGGGTACTTCATCTTTATTTTGTTTAATTCAAGACAGAGGGTGTAATGTTTCCGCTTCCAATTTTTCCAGCAACAGCCCTGAGGGGTGGGTTGGGCTGAAGGAGAGAGGCCAACCTAGAAATATTCTAAGGGAAGACTAGAAGTCACCGTTTCCTGTTCCTAATCCTGAACCTAAATAATTTCCACGAAATAATATCTTAAGTCTATACAAATTTCTGTAAAGAAAAATACTGTACACCAAGGACAGAATATTATTGTTCTAAATGGGGGGTGTCAAACTTAATTTCACTGAGGGCCACATCAGCATTGCAATTGCCCTGGGGGGGCGGTGGGTGTGGCCAGAGTGGGTGCAGCCTACTGGGTGGGCGTGGATGGAGTGGGTGTGGCCTACTGGGCGGGTGTGGCCAGTTTCACATCATTCACGTCAAGGGTGCCTATGGGGGCCTGGGCAGGAGTGGGACAGATCTGAGGGTCTCTGGCAGAAGGAGGTGGGACCGGGGCAAGTGCCAAGGCATGGTCCACCGGGGCAAGTGCCAAGATGGCCACCACAAAATTGTACATTTTTGCTCCCGGCTGGCCTGGGCCAGGGCCAAGGCAGCAGGGGCCGTTCCCTCACTGTTTCCAGGATGGCTTCGCGGGCCACATGAAACCACTTCGCGGGCTGCATCCGGCCACCAGGCCTTGTGTTTGACATGTCTGTTCTAAATGGTTGATATATTAAACATATACGCTGACATATAAATATTAAAATGTTTATAATAAAATATTAAAAATAATCCAGTTTCCCCAAAATCAAGGTTACTTACACTTGGTTTTCCTTTTGGGCAATTTCTTTCTGAAGAGTTTCAGATTTATTCATATAATCTTGTTTAACTTTCTTGTCCTCACTGTCTGCTTCCATGTGAGCCTTCTCTGCTTGCTGCAATCTGGTGTAATTCAAATCAACTTTGGGTAAAACTGAAGCTAGAATTTGGATGTAAAGGATGAAGACAAATAAAAGGAAAAAAATGGGGAAATAGAACATTTCTAAATGAAAACAAAGTTTGGGGATAAACTCACTAACTCAAATGAGAGTCCCAGACAATGCCTACAAATTCAAAGTATTCATCTCACTATCACCACAAAACATCCATAAATTTCTCCATTTTTTTTATTTGGGATCCATGATAAACAGGAGCCATCATAGCAGAGTGATACATATTTTAGGTTTTATACATACAGAGTGCTATCTGAGCATTTAAGCTCTTTTATAGGTATGATTTCTTTTTTTGAAAAGGAAAAACCAAACTTCAAATAGCCCGGTCAACTGGCTTCACAAAAGAAGAAAGAAAGGAAAAGGGACATCCTCAGGGGCAATGAAAAGAACCATAATGGTGGCCCTGACCGTGTGGTCGCAGCCACCATTTTGACTTTTTTGACTTTCATCTACTGATACAGAACACTGGATGATTGAACTTAGGGCAGACAATAAAAGTATATTTCAGGCTCAACACATGCCAAGGAAAGTCACTGACTCTAATACAATGTTTCTCAACCTTGACAAGTTGAAGATGACTGGACTTCAATTCCCAGAATTCCTCCGCCACAATTCTTTGCAGGGGAATTCTGGGAGCTGAAGTCCACACATCTTCAAGTTGCCAAGCATGAGAAACCCTGGCCTAATGTGCCCTGTGTGGCATCAGTCCTGTGGTCATTAATATTGGTCTAATATAATATACATGGTATTATGTAAATAGTTGGATTCCCACCCAGGTTTGAGAGTGGATAAGAAAACAGATATATACTGCCTGGTAGAGCAAGCCTCCTAGACTTTTTCTGTCACTTCTCTTCCGATCTCATACACAGCTTGCTCCAAAATTTCTTTCTAAAGAAAAGGGAAACGGATAATCTCCCCATCTTCCCGTGGATCGTCTACATTCCAAGGACAATCGAAGTGTGAAGCGACTCTGTGCACTGGGCTTTTTCAGGCATGGACTAGCCCAGGGGTAGGCAACCTCGGCTCTTTTATGACTCGTGGAATTCTGGGAGTTGAAGTCCATGAGTCATAAAAGAGCCGAGGTTGCCAACCCCTGGACTAGCCTCACTTCGGGGGGAAACCTTGCTCTTGAAAACACTGCCTATCCCCAGAGAAATTTGTAAAAATCATCCAGTAAACCTTCATTAAAGAAGGTTGAAAGGTGATTTATCTTGAGTTCTAATGGAAGGATGTCTGTTACAAAGGAGGGGGAAGGGGTACTTAAAATCTCAAAATGCCAGCAGCCGCTGTGTCATCAATGTCCCGCCCCCATCCCATGCATTCTGTGTAAAAAGGGGAGGGCTTCTGGCTGTGGCTGCCATCTTGGCTTTTCTGACCCCCAACACTCCTGCTCTAATGCTAATATGTTCCTAAAGCTCCCTCATCTGTAAGGATGATCCCCCCTCAGCTTTAAAGGTAGGGGCGTGGGAGAAAGCCCATTCCCCAAAAATTAACGGTAAAAAGCCTTTCTACCCAAGGCAGATGTCCGAGCACAGAGGAAAAATTTCCATTTCATGATAAAATGCTATCAACTATAAACAACAAGTGTTTCCATCAGTCCCTCTCACTTCTTCTGCACCACAAAGTAGACGCACACGTATGTCCCACTAAAAGAGCTTTTATGCTTCACCAATGTGCACCAATTAATTTACATTTCACTACTCCTTCGGTTCAAAGCATGGTGGATTTCCAATTTATTTCATTTTTTTTAAAGCAAAATATAATTCTCCCAGCACAACTGTGGTGCACATCTACATTTCTTAAAGACAACGTTGTGCAAAGATTTAATATATTTAAAGATAATCCGGAAGACCATGTTTTAGCTCTTGTCCTTACCAAAAGACAAGAAAAGATCTAGGTAAACAGAGGTTGAATTACAATCTGTTAAGATCTTTTCTGAACCATTTCTCCCTACCAGCTTCACGGTCATAAAAATAATGCTAGCTGAACTTGAAGTCAGTCTCTATCATTTGCTAGGTAATAACACTATGATTTTGAAAAGATCAATTCCAACTGGAAACTGCTAAATTAAGATTTCTATTGTCACTTCATTTCGGAAAAACAAAGCAGGAAATCAGTGTCAGAAACACGGTCCAATGAGAATACTACACTGACATCCCAAGTAAGCCAAATACAAGAGACTCAAATCCAAGCGTCATCATTCAAAGCTCATTTTCCCTTGTGTAAGCGCTGCTGTTTGCTCCATTACAAATTGTTTTGCAAGAACCATGGCTTCAAAATGATATATCTTTAACCAGCTTGTACTGGGGCTGCCCTTCGCGACTGGAACATTTCACCAAAGTCATAGCAATAGTCCTAGTCTGCGTTAACAATTCTTTGTCACTTCAGATGTGCAATGGATAAAAATCAAAGACAAAGGCAATAAAAAACATCCAAAAATGTGGGATAAAGGAGAAAAGAAAAAGAAAGAGGAAAAACGATGTCAATAAAAGAATATTCATGCTTACTGACGTTTTAATACATAATGTTTTTGTTCAATAGACTGGATTGAAAAAGAAAACAACGATGAGACTATGGATGTTTACATTTTTAAGCATTTAGAAAATCAACCACTTTTTAACATACTTCTGGGATTGTGGTGCAACAACTGCAAATTCACAGGCCAGGAATTGAGAAACAAAAGGAGCAAGGATTTTTGTGTACCCTGTTCTAACCCTCCTCACTTTGCTTCTTTCAGAAATGTGAGCATTACACTTGAATCAAAACACGAGTGTCCACAAGGATGTGTTGGTCAAAAATTTGTAATCAAAGTCCTATTCCTTTTTCTGTGCAATACAATGAAAAAGGTGTAGGGCGGGGGTGTCCAACCTAGGCAACTTTGAGACTTGTGGACTTCAACTTCATGGCTTTCTGGGGAATTTTGGGAGTTGGACACCCCTGGTGTAAGGGTATTGATCAAGGCTGATAATTTTTTGACACACAAACCTGCGAATACCTCCAACCAGGATAGCTGATTTATTTCACCATAAGCCTAAATTTGCTCTTGGCTTCTTATGGGAGAAATACGATTGGCTTAGATCTGAGGCTAAACCAACCATGGCTAGAAACATCATGAGTTCTCGACTAGAAATTTCTGCTAACAAGCGAAACCAAGTCAGAAACAAAGGGTAACGCTCCCTCAGAATACTGCCATGGTACCAATTCTCTCTTTAATGTCTAGATCAGGGGTCTTCAAACTTGGCCCTTTTATGACTTGTGGACTTCAACTCTCAGAATTCCTCAGCCAGCGTGCCTGGCTGAGGAATTCTGGGAGTTGAAGTCCATGAGTCATAAAAGGGCCAAGTTTGAAGACCCCTGGACTAAATCATAAACTCTAGGGTTATTTTACAAGCACTTAAGCTCTTATGTACATCTTGCCTTATATTTAATCTCTTTTCATGGAATTAGTATCAACAAAAATATAACTTGCTTCTGAAACTACTCCATTTTGCATGCAACTTGCTGCACAGATAATAATATGAGGAAGCCAGTTAACCAAACAATTCTTTGAAAATTTGAACTCTATTGCAATCAGCCAATCTCAAAATGTAGCAGGTCATCTGCCAGCTGACCCTCCCAGCTTTTTCTGATGGCCTTATGGCTGCTGGTATTGGAGGGAACTGAGCAGGTCACATCTGGCAAAAAATGGGGGGAAGGGGGCAGAGCCCCTGGATTGGACTGAAAACATTCCCTGTGGCTTTTCTACCTTTCAACTCATCCTTCAATGCATCAGTCTACAGCTGCATTTAAAAGAAAATCCAAGTCTTATCCCCTGCCCCCAGCATAGCATATATTTAGGTCAAAGGGAGCTTGGAAGAATTATTAACAATCTGCAAAATTCAAAAGAGAGGAAAGTTTCGGAATAGCTAACTGCAATCTCCTAAATGGGCTATAATGTGATTTAGAGCAGAAAGGAAAATTGGATTCTCCCAACTCAGGGAGGCATCTTTTGTGTTCACAGAAGTGTGTGAAAGCAGATCAGTTTGAATGATGGCACGAACAGGTATTTAAAGTTAAGAGGAAGTTAAATGTGAAAAATTATGTCTTTTTTTTTTTTTGGCACAATATGCAGGTAACTGGGTCTATAACCTGCCAAACTAGCATGTTGTAATGCAAAGTTGGAACAAACCCAGTTCCTACTTTCCTCCCATCACCATCATAAGTTAGCAGGACAGACTTTTGAAATGTTTATTTTTATTTTTATTTTGCAGAAGCTCAGCTTGTCAATGCATATGAAATAAGAGATCGTGGTTTTTAAAAAACACTGATCTCAAACTGTGGATTAGGAATCTGGGTGTTAAACTGAGCACCGTGAAAAACAGTGGTGATTATATAAAAATATAATTAACGTTTGCCAAAGTTTGCACCTAACGTGGGCAGGGGTAGGCAACCTCAGCTCTTTTATGACTCATGGACTCCAACTCCCAGAATTCCTGAGTCAGCTATGCTGACTCAGGAATTCTGGGAGTTGAAGTCCAGGAGTCATAAAAGAGCTGAGGTTGCCTACCCTTGAACATGGGCAAGAGAAAATGAGTAAGGAAAAAAACTAAAAAGACTGTGATGTTGTACCTTTGTTCCAGATGCTTCATAGTTGCGGTAATCTCACTAGTTTTATTCTCCAGGCGACCAATTATTTCATTCTTTTCTTTCATGGCTTCCTCTGAAAACTATTATTAAGAGATTATTCTATTACAATATGATAATTATCAAGCACCTCTATTCAAAGCATTAGAGCAGTCACAAGGCCCCCGTAGCTACTGGAAAACTATCTCCAGCTGTCTGCACATACATGTACTAGGGCGGCCATTTTGCTATCAGTCCTCACGTCTGCTTTAAAGGCCTACCTTCCCTTTTAGGTCCCATCAATATGGAATGGTGGTAGGGTTAGGAATAAGGCTTCTCTTCAACTTTGTGGAGACTGACTTTGTTCTTTGAACCCAGTCCACCATTCAAACTGGGTATATCTTAAAACAGGGTCTGTAGTTGTGGCCTAGTTTTGGTTAGTTTACTTTGGTCTGACAGAGTGTCTGAACCTGAAGTAACAGAGGGAAATGCAGTCTGGCTAGCTTCTGCAACCTCATTTTTTGATGCTCCTGGATTTGTTTTTCCTTTTCCTGCTCCAACTACACAGGGAATATTTTAAGGAAGCTAAAGCATTTCAGAAATGATTTGCGTCCCTAGCCCTGCATGCAGAAGCTGATCAGCCATAGAGCCCTTGTGTTTTGTTCAATTAGCAAAGGACTCTATTGTTAGCTGGCCGGCCACTACTAAATAAGACAGGGGTAGGCAACCTTGGCTCTTTTATGACTCGTGGACTTCAACTCCCAGAATTCCTGAGCAGCATGGCTCAGCTTGGAAACCTCTCCCTTTCCCCTCAGCATGGCTGGCTCAGGAATTCTGGGAGTTGAAGTCCACGAGTCATAAAAGAGCCAAGGTTGCCTACCCCTGGTCTAGGACACTGGCTGCAGAGACATTTCTGCAAGAAATTATTAATATAGGATTTATTGATGGCTGATGCTAAGCAAGCATGGCCTAGCATACCATACAAACCAAGTCCATTCCGTAACTCCCCAAAGACAGTCCTTCGATAGCTTAAATGCACTGTCACCCCAGATAGAGAAGATGCTTTGGGTAACTGCCAATAGCTGACCGTGAAAACTACGGGGGTGGAAGGGATCAAACTCCCAAATATCCCAAACATTACACTTGTATATTTTGGTTTCAAGATATAAATAATGAACTACCTGCAGTTTCTGATACATTTCTGTATTGATCACTTTGACTTCCTCCAGCTGAAGCCGCAGATTTATAAGAGTGTCTTGCTTCTCATGTATATCTTTCTCCAATAACTTCATGGCAAGTTCTATCTCATGCTTCATACCAACCTGGACCATCAATTCGTTCTCTATATCCTACAGAAGATAAAAACAAACAAGCCCATGTATTCCCAAAATCTTGTGTTTAATTTTAGATTGAACGGACTCTAACAAAACAGCATGATTGATGATTGACAACTGCATGCACCCACCTACGTACGGGAAGTCCTTGCAATATAACTGTAATGGAGCCTGCCCTTTGCAGTCATATGTCATAACAGTCATAAAATGGGTCAGTCATGTCACCAAAACGATTTTACAAACTTTCTTGCAATAGTTGTTAAGCAAATCACGGTGGCCGTTAAGTGAACCAATGGTTTGTTATGAGCACAGTTTTGCTGAAAACTGGAAATAAGTAACAGTTTTTGGCAAACTTGTCATAAAATACAGTCACATAACTGCAAGACACTGCAAACAGCTGTATATGCAATTGTGTTGCCGAGCGTCCAAAATTCAGTCATGTGACCACGGAGGAGGCCCAACTGTCAGAACTTTAAATCTGAGTCATAAAAGTTCCCTGTCTTAGGTCAGTGGTAACTCTGAACGATCACCAAGAGACCCATAGTAAGTTAAGGACTACCTGTATGTAACTGATTGAGGCCAAGGAATGTGCAACAGTAGCCATTCACAATTTATATGACACCCACTCACTTGTCTTAACTGTGATTCTTCTCGAAGCTGTCTGTGTGCTTCATTATACATTTCATCCAGGCTTTGTCGGGAATGTTTATATGTCTGAAGTTCTGCTTCGGCATCTACTTTATTCATCTACAAAGAAAATAAGGAAAATTATTGTACTTAAAAAACTTTGGTATTCAGAAAGAGACCTCTTCCTAGA
>NW_015386799.1:281883-283725 GCF_001527695.2 Protobothrops mucrosquamatus
ACACCCACTCACTTGTCTTAACTGTGATTCTTCTCGAAGCTGTCTGTGTGCTTCATTATACATTTCATCCAGGCTTTGTCGGGAATGTTTATATGTCTGAAGTTCTGCTTCGGCATCTACTTTATTCATCTACAAAGAAAATAAGGAAAATTATTGTACTTAAAAAACTTTGGTATTCAGAAAGAGACCTCTTCCTAGAGCAGGTATACCCAACCTTGACCACTTAAGATTTGTGGACTTTCAGTTCCCAGAATTCCCAGTTTCCATCCGTTGCTTCTCGTCCTGCCTTCAAGTGCTTTGGAGAATAGCTTGACTCCCTCTTCTTTCTGGCAGCCCCTGAGATATTGGAACACTGCTATCATGTCCCCACTCGTCCTTCTCTTCATTAGACTAGACATTCCCAATTCCAGCAACCGTTCCCCAATTGCCCATTTTAATTTTTTTACTGACTCCAATTATACCTCACTGGAATGGCCACAGGATGTGTTTCCTATGGCCTGCTGTTCTGGTCTTGGAATAAGCCATTTGTTAATTGACCCTCTAAGTCAGTGGTTCTCAACCTTTTTAATGCCGCGACCCACAACCGGTCATAAGTCGAGGACTAAACCGGTCGTAAGTCAAGGACTACCCAACCGGTCGTAAGTCGAGGACTTTCCCTGCCAGGGAGCGCTGCGCATGCGTGGTTCCGCCCCCTGCGCCGACCGAGGCGTAGCTGGCAAGCAGCAGAGACGGAGCAGGCCGACCACCAGCTGGCCCAGCTCAAGGGAGGTAAAGCACCCGCCGGAAAAGGGGGAAAAAATGGCGGACAGCCTTGCTTGGCGACCCCCGTGAAATGGTCGATCGACCCCAAATGGGGTCGCGACCCATAGGTTGAGAACCGCTGCTCTAAGTTACCAGGTGGTATTCCCACTTCACTGTCTTTTGCCTCATGTCGGTTTTACTTCCCTGTCCTACTTCGTAAGGTCTATTTTTATCCCGTTTCAGCTGCTTCACCATTTTTAAGTTCTTCTCTTTGAACTCAATCATCATCCTGCTGACTTCTGCAATTTTAAAACGCTCCCTCTCTGAATATTTTGCAGATGGTTACTTTGTCTTTCTAGACGTTTTTCTACCCTGCCTACAAAATCTTTCTAACCTTACAAGATTAATGTTAGCTGAGAGAAAAAAAAATGTTGTTCCCCTATGTCCTGACTTATCTTGACAAGGGAATGTAAATATTATTTTGCAATGAGTTTAGCATAAATTAAATGACCCTTCATGGCATAGTATATTTACAAGTGATCTTCCAAAAATATCCCCCTTAAGCTGTTAGCTAGCTTCTTGAAATATATAAAATGCTTAAATATTACATATTTTTATAGAAAATTACATTGAAAATGGCAAATTTTGACATACAAATCATAAATTATTTTAAAATATCATACCTCCAGATGATGCTGTGTGTTCATTAAAATGAGTGTGTTTTCACTTCTTAAATGATGGTTTTCTTCTTGTAGTTTTATTATGTTGTTTTTAGCTATCGCCAACTAAGAGAAAGATAGAATGTAAAAATAAAAAAATCCAAAAGCTTTCAGACAGGAAATAAACAACTCTAGACCCAAAATGCTGCATGAAAACGTTACTGTCTTCTAATCACATCACTGCACTAATCCAACATACTGATTCTAGGGCTTATTCATTCAACCTTTTCTATTGCCAACAAACAAGGATTCATGGTAGTTGACGGGAAGCGGAAATCCAAAATTTGCAACTGAAGATATTAATCCAACATTAACAATGGCTAAGGAATGCTTAATATGCAGAGCGCCATGAGTCTGGGCACTTGTAAAAGGCCGTCTACCA
>NW_015386799.1:283989-291399 GCF_001527695.2 Protobothrops mucrosquamatus
CACTAATCCAACATACTGATTCTAGGGCTTATTCATTCAACCTTTTCTATTGCCAACAAACAAGGATTCATGGTAGTTGACGGGAAGCGGAAATCCAAAATTTGCAACTGAAGATATTAATCCAACATTAACAATGGCTAAGGAATGCTTAATATGCAGAGCGCCATGAGTCTGGGCACTTGTAAAAGGCCGTCTACCAGGCAGGGCTGTGGTATTGTTTAAAAGAGCTTGCCGCAAGGATTCCTATGATAAGTGATTTCCACAAATGCAAAAAAAATTATATACACACACACACAAAAACAAATCACAGTTATGCCCCATTGAGGTTGTACACAGCCTCTCAGCAGCTAGAGACAATGTTCTCTCAACCTGTTGAGAGAATGTTCTATGGCAGGAGTCTCTTCAAACTTGGCCCTTTTATGACTTGTGGACTTCAACTCCCAGAATTCCTCAGCCAGGCACACATGCCCGGCTGAGGAATTCTGGGAGTTGAAGTCCACAAGTCATAAAAGGACTAAGTTTGAAGACCCCTGCTCTATGGGTTGGTGGATCTGGACTCCCCTCCCATACTGATAACATACCCATTTTAGGTCAACCTCCAGAGGTCAAAAAGGTCAAGATGGCTCTGACAGGGCTTCAGTTGCAAGGTCATGACCATCTTCACATTTTGGCCAACCTTGCAGATGTTCCTGCTTTATATGGCAAAAAAAGTTGGTTTGTACAGATGGACCAGGATTTCATGGTTAGCTGCAGCTGAGCTGAGGCTGCCATCCTCATGCTGCTCAGAAGTTCTGTGTAACACACAAGGCACCTCTTGGCCAAGGGAAACGTCTTGGCTGAAACAACCCCCCCCAAAAAAATATCCCAAACCAAAATAAAAACCAAACCCCAAACGCAAACAAAGGCTGCCAGTTTCAACATTGAAGCATATATTGCCGAAAGACCATACCTCTTCGATTAATTTAGTGTTTGACTTCTCTAGTGAATCGACGCGTGTATGGAGGCTGCTGACTGTACTACTGAAAACAATAAAAAAAAATCTTCAGAATTATTTCTACAGTTATGCAGTAGTACAAGCTGATTTACAAAACCTCCTAGCGACTGCTTGGTGCCCAGCAACAAATGCATCAGAAGACACTTCCTGACACCACTCCTCAAAATATATAGTGTTTGTATTCTTTCTTATTCATAGCTCACACAACTAGACTTCCGTTTCTAGTCTACGGACTTGATACATCCCGATGATGATGGTGATGATGATGATGATGATGATGATGATGATGATGATGATAAGGAGGAGAAGGAGGAAGAGGAGGAGGAGGAGGAGGAGGAGGAGAAGAAGAAGAAGAAGAAGAAGAAGAAGAAGAAGAAGAAGAAGAAGAAGAAGAAGAAGAAGAAGAAGAAGAAGAAGAAGAAGAAGAAGAAGAAGAAGAAGAAGAAGAAGAAAAAGAAAAAGAAGAAGGAGGAGGAGGAGGAGGAGGAGGAGGAGGAGGAGGAAGTAGTAGTAGTAGTTGGAAGGGACCTTGGAGGTCTTCTAGTCCAACCCCCTGCTCAGGCAGGAAACCCTATCACAGGGGTCTTCAAACTTGGCCCTTTTATGACTTGTGAACTTCAATTCTCAGAATTCCTCGGCCAGCGTGCCTGGCTGAGGAATTCTGGGAGTTGAAGTCCACAAGTCATAAAAGGGCCAAGTCTGAAGACCCCTGCCCTATCATTTCAGACAAATGGCTGTCCAGTCTCTTCTTGAAAACTTCCAGTGTTGGAGCATTCACAACTTCTGGAGGCAGGCTGTTCCACTGGTTAATTGTTCTAAATGTCAGGAAATTTCTCCTTAGTTCTAGGTTGTAAAAGGATATTATACAGGCAATCCTCAACTTATGAATGATTGTTTATAATGATCGTTCAAAGTAATGATGGCCTTGGAAGGGCTGCGTTATGGCCAGTAAAGCATTTCCTACCATTGTAAAAAATTCCCCCTGTCCATAGTCACATGAACTGCATTTTGTGCATTTGGCAATCATCTTACATTTACAACCATCTGCCGCATGTCAAAGTCACAACTGCAATTTGCGATATTTTCTGCCAGTTTCTGGCAAGAAACCACCCATTCAGAAAATTGGATTTGCTTAACGACCGTGTGATTCACTTAATGAGCACCATAAAACCAGTTGAAAAGCTGGGTCCAGTCTCATGGGTGCCTCAACTTGCAACTTCAATGACTTACAATTGAAATTCTCTCCCAATTGTGGTCATAAGTCAAGGACTCTCTCTATGATTGTTGCATTTAATTTGTTCTCCTCTTATGATCTGGAGAAGACTAATTATTACTATTAGCCTTCTTGGTGGGTTCTCTTAAAGAATGTGAGAAAGTTCATATTACCTGAGGACAAAGCTGTACATACTGACATAGCCCTTACGCTTTATCTAAACCAGTCTTACTGCAGTGAGTAAGTCTGGAGTGAGATCTGAATTGGAGCCCTGCTTCTATTTGACATCACAAAGCTCAATGTGCATGAACAACCATTTTAAACAGCCATGTCATATCAACTGGAAAAATACACAAGTCTTTAAGTATACCTTTAATACTTTAAATACTTTAAAGAAGTATAGTTTACTTATTAACAGATGCCCTACGAAAAACACATGCGGAACCAAATGTCATCTCTTCTGTATTAGTGTTACTGTGTTGTTAGTCTACCTGATAAGAGAAGCATATTAAAATGGAGCGATCATGGCAGTATTAACTCTTTGATATAATAGCTAATAAATTTCTTTTAGGGTTCCAGATTAAAAACATAATCATATTTTTGACGTAAACTATGCTAAGATATTTCTAACCAAGATCTATCAGGGTGGGGATTACAAGTCAAGAGGGTGGTTGTGACTGCAAGATACCTAGCTGGAAACCAGGGGACCTTGAGTTCTAGTCCTCCTTTAAGCATGAAGCCAGCATGGAGACTTTGGGCCAGCCCCTCTTTCTTAGCAGAAGGAAGGAAGGAAGGAAGGCAGGAAGGCAGGAAGGAAGGCAGGAAGGAAGGAAGGAAGGAAGGAAGGAAGGAAGGAAGGAAGGAAGGGGGAGGAAGGAAGGAAGGAAGGAAGGAAGGAAGGAAGGAAGGAAAGAAGGAGAAAGGGAGGGAGGGAGGGAGGGAGGGAGGGAGGGAGGAAGGAAGGAAGGAAGACAAATCACTTCTGAAAAAAGTGATTGCCAAGAAAACCACGGGAAATAGTCCAAGTAGTTGCCAGAAGACCACACAAACCGGAAAAAAATGTGATCATGTGTGCACTGAACTTGAAAAAAAGGTCAGGTTTTGATCCTGTTACCATCTTGATTTTTTTACCCCCCCCCCTCGCCATGGACAACCTTGCATTTCACAACCATTCCCAACTTATCTTTTTTCTATTCATTATTCAATAAATACTAGTACTTTCTATACCTGATAATTACCAAAGTAATTGTTTTTAAAACAGGAGACACCTGTCTTCTAACACAACTTATCCTTACTTCAATTGCCGGTTTAATTCTTCAACGTAATTCTTCTGATCCAATATTGCAGCGATATGGTCGTTTCTAAAAGAAATTTAGTTTTAGTTTAGAATATTTAATGTTTAGTTAAGACATTTGATCTGATATCTGAGTCTCGAGAATTGCATGTGAAAAATTTCTATTTACTATATACCGGAAATATGTTCTCCATAAATTAAAAAACAATATCTGGATATGGCTTGAAATATAGAACATTCTGTGTAATTAGCACTAGTATTAGCTGGATAACCACCATCAACAATCTTGGAGTCTGTTAAAAAAAAGTTTCTTTGATTTTCTCAAAAAATGGAAATTAAACATTGCTCTAAGGCAGGGGTGGGCAACTATGGCTCCTTTATAACCTATGGACTTCAATTCCCAGAATTCCTGAGCGCCAGCATGGCTGACTTAAAAATTCTGGGTGTCATAAAGGGGCCATGGCTGGCTCAGAAATTCTCGGGGTTTAAGTCCACAGATCATAAAGGGGCCATAGTTGCCCATCTGTCCTCTAAAGATTTACATATGACTTTGATTATCTATTTCCCCAAATTTATATTAGATATTAATAGGATGACTGTTCATATCTCTGTTCTGCATTTGTGGATTAAACAATCCTCTTTCATTAAACATTGATTTTTTTTTTAGTTGCTCCATGATTTCTGCTTTTTGCCCTTGAAATCTATGACCCCAAAATGTACAACTTTTTTCACAGTAGGCCAGTGGTCTTCAAACTTGGCAACTTTAAGACTTGTGGACTTCAACTCCCAGAATTCCTCAGCCAGGTTGGCTGAGGAATTCTGGGAGTTGAAGTCCACAAGTCTTAAAGTTGCCAAGTTTGAAGACCCCTGCAGTAGGCTATAATTAGTAGTATTATTATTATTTTCCAGACTCATAGAGATTTACATAATGGAAGAGAAAGTAGTAAAATTAAACACAGAGAGAGAGAGAGAGAGAGAGAGAGAGAGAGAGAGAGAGAGAGAGAGAGAGAGAGAGAGAGAGAGAGAGAGAGAGAACACATACTTATATGTACAATAAGTAAAATAAGTAAGGGCAAATAAGAGTCACCTTCTAGAGAAGATGGGGGCATAACGTTTTAATAAATAAATAAATAAATTGCTTCTGGACTTTGTGCTTGATGTGGAAAAATGAAACTTTATCTTTGGGTTTTGCTGATTAGATAGGTTTGTTGTTATAGAAATGAGTAGTATAGTTATATAAAAACAAAAAGTTCAGGCTATATGTTATTACCTTATACTACTGCACTAAAAAAAGTAGAAAGTCAACGCTTTTCTTTCTTTTTCCCCTTTTCCCCTCTGCCTTTTCCTCTTCCCTTTCCCCCCCCCCTTTATTTTCATTTTTCTTTGCATTTTATTTTTTGATAAATACATTTTTTTAAAAATATAAATAAAGTCCTCTAGAAAAGTTTGGCCTTTGCTAACTTGAGGAGAGAGTCAGTTTGAGCTTCTTGGTTATGGTGCTGGCCAAGAAGTGTGGAAAACTGAATTCTAGCCCTGCCGTAGGCACAAAGCCAGCTGGATGACTTTGGACCAGTCCCTCTCTTTCAGCCCTAGAAAGAAGGCAATGGCAAACCACCTCCAAACATGTCAAGAAACTGCACTCTTGAAGGAATTAAAAAAACAAACCCCACCCAAATTCAAGAAAGCCAGCTCTGAGTAGCCAGATTAACATCTCCGTGGCTGGTTCTTGCACAGTAGAGTCCAGCCATTTCTGACCTCATCCCTGCCCCCTCATGAAATCAGGGCAACACGAGCAATTCATGGATCAAATCTGGTTAGAGCAGGTGGTTACATAAGTATGCAACTTATGTGAAGCCTCAGAGGGCTTTGTAAGTCAGAACTAATGCACATGAGGTACAACATGGCATAAAATGGAGCACGCGTAAAGATTCCCTTCTGAACAAAAGGAATATTTTTTGTGAGGGGAAGGACACTTTTGGTTTCCTTCCAGGGTGATGGTTTTTTCAGCCACTTAGTTCAACATGCTAAAAATTCTACTAAAACTCACCTTTCTTTATCTTCAGTGTCATCTTCACTCTTTAGATACATGGAGAAATCAATTACACCAACCTTTAAAAAAATATATTCAAATGTTGCAAAGTGAAATAAAGGAACAGCTAGGGAATAAGCTTCATTCTCCTTCAGATTTAATCAAATTCAACAGAATGGGAAATTCCACATTTGGTAATGATCACATTAATGGTTTGGATTGTATTGACCAATGCCATTTTGCAACAACCGGTCTCCCCCAAATTTGCTCCCAGGAGTTAAAATCTTCCAGACCCAAATGGGTCGACAGTGGAGCAAACACATAATTGATCGAGAGCAATGTGCAGTATCCATAAATGAATAAAGGTGTGCTACTTTAATTATGAATATTATATAGCCAAGCCTACATTATAATACATTCCAATACTGGTATTTTTTCATTATTCAAATGTTTAAGCCATCTCATTGAGTTTACAATATTAAGGTCTAAATATAAGCCAAAACACAGGTTTCATACACATCCTGAAGGACCTAGAACATTTTTTTACAAGAGAAAAAAAATAGCTATCCTATATTTGAAAGATTTTCCAGTCAAGAAACCTTGCTCTTAAGACTACATATACATAAAGGTTAGAATAGTTTACTTAGTATTATTTTTAATTATTAAAGTGATGTTATTATTATTGTCTTTAATAACTGTATATTTGCTTAAAAGAGAGTTAAAGGAGGTTATAGATATGTTATTTTAATACTTGATTAATGTTAGTTAGAGTATGATTATTTTATTGTTAACCCTGTGATTGGCTCTGGGAAGTGAGGGGGGAGTGGAAGGGTGGGTTTGGGGAAGGGGGGGATTTATATTGTAAAATTTTATAAAATTTTCAATAAAAAAAAAAGACTACATATACTATACGATTGCGGTGTCTACTTACTTGTGAATCCAAATCTTCTCCTTTAATACACAAGTTTGCATCAATGACATTTAACCCAACAAGCAATCCAACAATGACAGCTCCTTCTTCTTCCATCATCACTGCATGGTGTTCATAAAATTCACTGTAAAAGCATTTTCATATAATTTAAATGGCATTGTCAATTACTGGTCAATTTCATAGCTGACCAATGTCAAAATGACTCTATGTGACAATTCAAAAACAAGTTGTCTTCCTCATGAAAACAGACACCACTGTTATGGAATTTTATTTAAAAGGATGCAAAGGAGCAAAATTGGGAGTTTAAAACTTGTCTAGGTCCATAGATTAGAATCAGCACTACTGATTGTCAAAGGCCGAAACATAGTATATCTCCCCTATGCTCCTATGCTTCTTCCCCTCTACAAAAGCTTTGGCTGCAGTTAAATATTTATTTGACTTTGATGGTATGACAGAATCCTTCACAATTTTTTTTTTAAAAATTGCATGGTCCACAGAGATCTCATCATTTTTCCATAATTCCAATGATACACGAATGATACACAAATATGTACCTCGTGGTTCTAAACATGTTGACTCTGTTACCAAAGATCAAGCAGAGGCAGGTCACTCAAGCTGTATCCAATGTCAACAGAAGTAGAAAAAGTAAACCTGCTAATGGTTGGGTGTCCCACGCTGCAACCAATTGCAGGTGCTTGATCAACTAGCATCAGCAGCACTTAAGGTCATAATACACTGAGAAAGAACATCCTCAAACGATATCCCACACTGCATTTAATATTTGCATGAGGATGAAAAAGACTGTCTGAGCAACAGAGGCTTTGCGCAAGGAGAATAACAGAAATAACATTCCTTGTCTAGAATAAAAAAAACAAGAGAAAACTGCTTTAAAAAAAAAAAAAAAAAAAAAAAAAAAAAAAAAAAAAAAAAAAAAAAAAAATAAAAAAAA